>NW_023642151.1:0-7500 GCF_015228065.2 Penaeus monodon
CCGTGACAATTCTACACCATTTGGGGGTTTTAACAAACTTTCATCTAATCACTTGTCCAAGGAATTCTGACCAGTAAACACCAACCAACTTTAACGACCTAACCAACCCCGGAGTTAGGTCACGATTCATTGTAATTGTGTGTGTGTGTGTGCGCGCGCGCCTGCGTGCGTGCGTGCGTCTAGCGGGACCGTAGAAGTTCACGGAACAAAAATAGATAAACGAGGTACTTCTCTCTCCCTCTACCTTTGCCTTACTAACCTCCTTTCACTTCCAAAGTTCCTTAAATCCACTTCTCCTCTCCTATTTAAGCCTATGTACGCCCCCCCCTTCCTCCTCTTCTCCCTTATCCATTATCCCTCTCTCATCCCCAGTTTCTCAGAGCTCTCTCTTCTCCCTCAACCACTTCCATTCCTCTTTAAGTCCACTCCGTTGGCCTCCTTTCCTTCCTATCTCCTTTTCCCCTAAGCCCTTCCCTGCCTTCTCCCTCTCTTCTCTCTCGTCTCACCCTTCCTTTCCCCTTCGCGGCCACTTTTCTCCCGCTTGGAGTAGTCGTGTAAGTAATATGTGCCTAACTGACGGTCTGACTATTTCAATGCATTGTGCTTGATTCGAAGAAGAATGGTAATTATAATAATCCTAATAATAATGATAATATAATGATGATAATGATGAAGATGATGATAACCCTTAAAATGATGATGATGATGATGATGATGATGATGATGATGATGATGATGATGATGATGATGATGATGATGATGATGATGATGATGATGATGATGATGATGACGATAATAATAATAATAATAATAATAATAATAATAATAATAAAAATAATAATAATATATAAAATAAATAATGATAATAATAATGATAATGATAATGATAATGACAATAATAATAATAATGAAAATAATATTATGATAATGAAAAAATGATGATGATGATCACAATAATGATAATAACAGTTAAGTAGGATTCTCAGGGATGCGCGGCGCGTATGTGTATGCTATTCTTTGATATTTACGTAAGATGCCCATTTTAAAACCAAAAATCCACAGTCAAATGGAATATATTTCCAGAAAATGTGAAGAGAATTGACGGACGGGGATCACAGACATAATTGTGTATACATATTCACACACACATATTGTAAAATTTCTTTTGTGGAAAAAGAAAAATCTCTTTTGTAGAAATCATTTATGCTATCAGGCGTTCCATCACTGAGAATTTTATCTTTCGCTTACCTTGGATTTTTTATGTTTTTGTTGATTGACAGATATATGTCACAGTTATTTTCTAAAAAGCCTTTGTCTGTTCTTTTCCCTCGGCACTGAATGAATATTTTTTGTGCATAAAGAACCTTTACTCGCCTGATTAGATCAGACGATCCTTGTTCTGACAACCAGCACATATGCTGGAAGAAATCTATCAAGACGGGAATCTCAAATACAAAATTTGGTTTTTTGTATACAAGGTCTTAACTAGCCTTATAGAACTTCAACATGACAGTGGACATGATTTCCATAAGCAACTGGTGCCAATGGTATAGCTGGTACATATGTGTCCCACAACTTCTATGGTTTCACCTCCCGCGGATTCGTTGCTTCTCCAACCATTTTTCTAGTAGACTATTAATGTATTTTATGATACTCACTGATCCTGCCTTTTCAGGACTAAGACTTATTTTTTGAGTATTTCTTCTTAAATGATGATGTTAATCACTGCAATGCATGACTGTCAATTTGTTTGTATACAAATGTAAAGGAGTCTGAGTGTGAGCGTCCCTGCATATGCTTCTAGGTGTATATGTACGTGTGTATCTGTGCTTGCGCTCTCGGAATCTTGAGTGCCTGCGCGTGGCATGTACAAGCAACATGACTATTTGGCTGTCGTGAAATCCCCGTGTACATTGCACTTTTTGTATGTGTGTGTGTTTGCGTGCGTGTGTATTTTTTTACACGTAAAGTGTGGCGCACGTGCAAACAGAGAAGAAACACGTGGCCACATTGTAGGAAGTAACATTTTCTTTGATCAGGTCTTCTTTTTCCACTCGACTAACCCTTTTTGTTAGACTGTTTGTAGTGAAAACTTAATCAAGGCTTGTTTCCCCAAAAGGTTGTTTTAATTTTTCCCAAATTTTACAAAAACCGTGAAATCGAAAAATGAGAGGGGACTACATATAATTCAGTTAGATAGACAATAAATTTGATGGGGGGATGATAGATAGATAAATAAAGGTAAGAGAGGGGGAAGTAACAAAGGGAAAAAAAAAGTCCTCTGACGACAGACACTCAGACTGACATGCAGAAAAAAATGGCAGCCATACAACCCAACAGAGAAAGGAGTTAGAGAAAGGGAAAGAAAGAGGGGAAAAGACGAAATTACAAAATTGGCGGGCAAGCAAACAGGAAAAGGAGAGACAGAGAGGGAAAAAGGAAAGAAAAGGGGAGGAAAAATTTTAAAAATTTGGATGAAAAACAAAGAGCACTGGCACGAAACCTTGAAAAGACAAAAACAAAAATATTTAGGCAACATAGGTAGAGCCAGACAGAGGGGGAAAAAGGGGCCGGCAGATAAGCGCAGGTAAGAAAAGCTAACAAAGGGGGAATAGGGTGGCAAAAAGTACGCAGTCTGACAGCTGTGTAAATTGAGACGAAAAAGGGGAACGGTCGGGGTAAGCGTGTGATTTTTTGGCGCATTTGCCAAACGAACGAACGGAAGGCACGCTTCTCTTTATAATATAAAATATAAATATATATAAAATTTTAATATATATATATTTTATATATATAAACATTAAAATATATATTTATATATATATATATTATATAAATATGAAATAAATTTAATATATAATTTTATATTATTATATAATAAAACGGTATAAAATGTATAAAAAGTAATTTTTGTAAAAAACAATTCAAAAATTTTTAGATATAATGTCTGGACAATACATATTTAAAAAATATAAAATATATTAATAAATTAATTATATAAATATATATAATTTTTATAAATTCAAACATTTATATATATATATATAAAATTATTTATATAGAAATTATATTTATTTATTTTTTTTATGTATGCGTGGTGGGGTTTGTGTGTACAAATACCACAAAACACACACATACAGATATAATAATAGTTTTATACTTTTACATAGCATTACTTTGCATGCCATCTATTTTATGTGGGGGTTGGTCTGTGGTGTTGTGTTGCGTGTGTGGTTGGTTTTGGGTGTGGTGTGTGTTGTTTGTGTGTGGTGTGTGTGTGTGTGGTGGGGTGTGTGTGTGTGGTGTGGTGTTGTGTGGTTGTGGGTTTTGTGTGGGGTGTGTAATAAAATATATATATATATATATATAAAATTTATATAATATTTTATAAAAATTTTTAAATGTACATATAAATATATTTAATAAATATTTTCTCGTTATTTATTTATTTTATATAAATATTAATATAATATATATATAATATATATATATATATATATATTTTAATTGTGGGGTGGTGTGTGTGGTGTGGTGGTGTGTGGGTGTGTGTGGTATATGTTATATAATATATATATATATATATTATATTTATAAAATTATATTTTATATACTGTAATTTACTATATGTATTTATCTGTTGCTTGTGCGGCGCGCGCGCGCGCGTGTGGTGTTGTGTGTGTGTTTGTGTGTTTTTGTGTGTGTGTGTGTGTGTGGTGTGTGTGGTGTTGTGTGTGTGTGTGTGTGTGGTGTTAATGTCGGGCGTGTGTATGTGGTGTGTTGTTGTGTGTGTTTGGTTGGTTTTGTGTGTGGTGTGTGTGTGTTTTGTGTGTTGTGTGTGGGTGTGTGTGTGTGTGAGGAAAATTTATTATATATATTATATCATCATCATAAATAAGGGTATGCTCATTTTGAGCAGCCGTGGACCTCCCCACCATCCTTCGCCACTAAACTCGATCTTACGCTTTTCTTCCTTTTTGTCCATCGAAGCCCGAAAAATATCTTTGATATTGTCGCTCAGTCTTGTTTTGGGTTTTCCCTTTTCCCTCTGTTTCCTATCCCCATCCCTGCAGCAAGTTTTTCAAAATCTTTTACTTTCATCACATCCCAATAAATTTAAAATTTCCTCCTGTCAAGATGTCCAACAGCCGTCTTTACAATTTTTTTTTTCAGCACTTCATCATCGTCTTTTTCTCTGCCCCGCAATACGCAGTACTCGTCGTAAACCACTTTTCAAAAACATTGATCTTTTTTTGTCTATCTTTTCAGCCCCAAACTCAAAAACCATATAGCAATTGGGAAAACTAATGAGTTCAAAAACCTCAGTTTTTCCGTAGGTAATGCTTCGGTTTTTCCCCAGATGTTAGAAGCAATTGTGGGGGTTTTTGGCAATACAATTTTTTTTTTATCTCCGGTGAATCATCTATGTATTATTAAAACACTCCAAAAAAGTAAAAACTCTTACTTTTCCACAATCATTCCTTGATTGAAACATTTCATCATTGTTCATTGCCGGTTATTTTTGAATCTTATGATTTTATTTTTCCCTTGGCATTAAAAACACCCAGCCTTTTCGTTTGTTTTCTCTAACTTTATCAGTGTTGTTGTAGTTTCATGATACTGCGGGCATCAAACTTTCATCGGCGTACCTTAGATTTTATTTTGTATCCTCCAACATCCACAGTTTCCTTAAAAATTCTCTAAGCACCTCTCATATTGTTTAAAATATAGAAAAAAAAGAGGTGCGGAGACAAAATGAAACCCTTTCGCACTCCTTTTTTGTTCGAACCATTCTTTTAAACCCCCAAAAGGGGGTTTCTTACAGCACTTTTTGTTGGTCAACATGGCTTTTTATTAGGGGGATGTGTGTTTTAAAAATTCATACTTTCATGTTATTCCAGGGGAATCGTGATCAACTATAAAAGCTTTCACAAATCGAGAAACACGGGTTGGGTTTTTTTTGATTTCTCTTTTTTTTCTCATGATAAATTTTAATTTGAATTGATTTCGGTCCCTTTTTCCGGGGAAAAACGCTTGTTCGTCTGAAATTTTCCTCTCTTATTCAAATTTATTCTTTTCAGCAAAAAATTCAACAAAAAATTGCTGCTGTGACTTATTAATGCAAATTTTCCTATTTTGTTGCATTGGGGTGCCACCTTTTTTTGGGATGGGTAAAAAATTGATTTTACCCATCTTTTGGCCATCTTCTTTATTCCATATTTTTTTACGAGTTTGTAGAAGTATTCAACACTTTTGCCAGCATTTTTAATTGTTCGCTGTTTTTCATCTATTCCGGGGGTCTTGTTATTCTTTTTTTTTCTTCTTTATGGCTTTTTTAACTTCGTCTAGTAGTGGCGGGGGTTCATCTTCGTTTCTTGATTAAATTAATGTTTTGTTAATCTTTTATTCTTTTTGTATAGGTTGGAACAATATTTATTCCCCCTACCCTTTTATTTTTTCCATCACAACAGCAAGTCCATCTTAGTTTTGATAGGGTCCATTTTAGGTTTAAATTTCAGTAGTTTTTGTCTCCTTTGGGAGAGTTTTTTTAGTTGTCTTATTGAACAACAGTTTTTTTTTATTTTGTTTTTTTTAAAATTTCTTTTTTAACTGGATTATTTATACCCCTTTTTTTTAGGTTGCTTTTTCAATTTCCCCTTAGGTTTTTTTTAGATATCCGGGGGGAATTTTTCTTTTTTTTTTTTGGGGATGTTTCTTAAGCAGTGCCAGCAGGGGTTTTTTCTTCTTCCCACAAAATCATTTGGTGTTTTTTCTCTTCACATTGATTGATATTTCAATTTGTTTTACACTGTAATTTTGTATTGTTATCAAGATTTTGTAGTCGGCTTTTGAGGTGGTGTTGGACTTTTTCCCTCTTTGCGAGTCTTTTTTTTAAATCGTAGTTGTAGTTGGGGGTCACTGTTGCAGCGGGACCAGGGCTTTCTTTGCTTTTTTTTGCAACTTTTCCATTTTTGGGTTTAGCACATGTATCTTTGGTTGCGTGTTCTTTTGCTGGGGAAAAACCACGTGTACAAGGGCTTGGGGGGTGTTGGAACAAATTTTTTGGCTATAACTAAATTATTTGTAATAAGAATTAATAAATCTTTACCTCTTTTATTTATATCTCCGCCGAATTTTTACAGGTGTCATTTTTTAGATCTTTTTTTTTACTTTTGGGGTTGGGCTCCCATGATCACTTTACTCCTGTTAGGGGTTTTGTCTAAATATCTTGGAGAGAGTTATAAAAATTTTCCATTTCTTCATCCTTGCAAAATTTTTGGTGCGTAGCATTGTATAAACTAATGTTATGGGTTTTGCTTGTTCTAACTTTTAAAAGCGATCATTATTTAGCTGTACCCCAATGTGCATTCGCATTTTTTGTGGAAACATAGCAACTCCGGACATAATTTCCCTTCTTCTTTCCAAAAAAAGAACTGTCTTGTTTTCCCTTTTTTTTTGAAATTCCATTTCTTTTTTCCCTTGGGGCCCCACTTATTCCTAGATTTGAATGTTTATCTACCATTTTGTTACAGACAGTATGTAATTTACCCACTCTATTTTTTTACGTTCCCCCTTCGATTTTTAATGTGTTTCTTAATTTGGGCATGTTTTTTTACTTTTTTGTCTTCCAGATGCATGTTTCACCTTGTCAGCCTGGTTGCCCACTGACAAGCCCCCTTGTAACCCACCAGGGCATGTGGGGAGAATTTCATTTCGCATTTTTAAACATTTGGGGAGAGGTTTTTTCAGGAGAAAAAAAGTTGAGCGGAATCCCCCAGGCTCCTTCTCACTCGCTGTCTCCAACTAAAAAAAGGAGGAACTATTTTTGCCGCTTTAAAACTTACACTGAAACGCCAATATATATATTAAAAATAAATATTAAAATAATATATTTATATATTTATATATATTTTTTTTTTTTTTTTTTTTTTTTTTTTTCGTAGGTTTTATTTTGGCCGCCGTGGTCACACATGAACTTAATTGAGTTTTTATGTTTATGCTTTGGAGTGGTACTGGTAGGTCCCCAGTTTTCCCTTTTCCACGGAGAGTGCCGGTGTTTCCTATTTAGGTAATAAATTTTCCTTTTATTTTTAACCAAGCGCCGAAACCCTGGGTGCCTCCAAGCACACATCATCGCCCGCGCACGTATGAGCAAAACCTGGGGGCCAACCCGCCCCAAATCAAGTGCTGGTCCAAGCCGTATAAATAGAGAGAATGATTACCTAAAAAAAAAAGGGACCCCCGGCACTCTCCGTGGGAAAGGAAAATGGGGACCCTACCCCGTACTCACTCCAAATCATCACAACGAGACGAGTATATGTATAAATCATATATATCCACACACACACCCACACACCACACACACACCACAAATTGATCCGTGCGGGTTGTGTGTGGTGTTGTGTGGTGTGTGTGGTGTGGAATATTTTTGTATATATAATATATATATATATTTATATATATATATATTAAAATATACCACACACACAAAAAACACACGAG
>NW_023642152.1:0-10037 GCF_015228065.2 Penaeus monodon
GGGTCCCAAAAATTGGCCCGGGTTTGGAAAGGCCGGGCAGCTCCCAACTTTCCCTTCCATTAGCTCTGCAGTTTTTTCAGTTTGTTTGTGTAGAATGACTGTTTTGCGAGTGATTTTTTGGGGTGATGTCGAGGGCGTTGGGAGTCTTTTTGGGAAAAAGTAGGAAAGCTGTAGGTTTTAGAGTAGTATTTATTTTATTTATTTTTAAAAATATCGCCGTGTAAACAGCAAGGCATTAGCGGCGAATCCCTTTTTAAATAAATTTTAAAGGTTTTAAAAACCCTTTAAAAATTTCAAAAAATATCTAATACTTTTTCAGTTATATGGGGGGAGACAGCAACGTCTTTGGCTGAAATTTTTGCACATCTTTCCACTACATGGGCGAGTTAAGGGGGTCTTGGCATCCTTCACAAAGTGCTTGTTTTTAGCCATTATCAGCCATGATCGTCTTGTTGCCGTTTCTTATCTTTTAATGCAACTTCCATTTTGGGTTGGGGTGGAAGCTATTCACCCAATCCAAGGTCCTTAATCTCTCGCAATTGTTTCTGGAGGTATGCCTCCTTGTTCCTTCCATTTATTCAAAAAACTCCTTAGGGTGGGTTTTAGGCGGTGTGGGGAGAGGAAAGACATCACAAGGCTAGCACAGCTCCCTTGGCCTTCTATCACCGCTCATTCCCACTGATCCCAAAACATCCCGGGGCCCCCAAAACACAGTTTCTTTTACGGGGTTGCATCAATGCAACCAATTTGAACCCCCCTTTACGGATGTGAGATTAAGCTCTTATTGCTTGCAAGGCACTAGGGAGCCCAAAATTATCACAAAAATGGTTCTAAGATTTATCTTTTAATGCGAAAGGATGGCTGAAAATCTGCAAAAGATCGGGGTTTGCTAAAAAAGAAGTGCCTTGCAGTTTTCTTCGCTCACTGCTGAAAAGCCCACCCCTTTTTTCAGTTTTTCAAATCATTGTATATATTTCCCTTGCCCCTTTGGGTATTTAAAAAATATCGAGAATTTCTCTACTCTGCTTGGAATCTCTCCCCTTTCCCAAATTTCCCCGACCAAATCGGGCTCGACTTGTTTACCCCCGGGGGGGAATTTGGGGGAATTTCCCAACAGCCAAACCTTTTTTTTTTTTAGACTAAAATTAAAGATCTTCCACAAGATTCCTCATTCCCCTCCATAAGAGGGCTATCCTGGGGGGGTTTAAAAACCAATCTGGATTAGGAGATCCCGGAATCATTTGTAGTTCGTGTAGAAAAATCGGGCATTGTCCGGGTGTATGAAAGAGGTGGTTTCCATTTAGCATACAGGGACTCCACAGTAAAAGACCTAAAGCCCATTTCAATTCTGGGGAGCTTTTTTTGGGAACGACCAACTACGGAGAACATGGGAGTTCAGAAATAACCTCACACCTAACAAGCTTACTACAAATGTGCTGGTAAAGCCGCAAACTTTTGTGCGGTCTGCACCCCAAAGAAGATGTAAAAAAACCCGAAAAATACTAAGCGCTTTTGTACCCTTCACTTTTAACTTTTTTTGATGTGAGCACCCTGTAACCCTTTGAGTCAAAAAAAAGGACCCAAACTTCACCTCTTGGAAAAATTCAGTGGGTTTGCCCCAAAATATAGGGAAGGGGAACTTTACCTTTTGGGGAAAGTATAGCCATGGTCTTGCTTGGAGAAAATTTGAACCTATATTTGCCCATGTACAACCTGATTTATAGCACCTGCATGTGTCTTGCACATCCTGTAAGCTTCCTCCTGAGCATACAGTTAAAGTCATCACATACAGATTACATGAGACAAACTTGGAACCACTTTTACAATTTTTTATAGCAATGGAACAGGGTCCACTAAACCTCCCTTGTGGGACCCCCCCAGTGGTTTTCAGGTTAGGAAACTGTTTCCCCCCCAAAACTCAAAAATTCCCGGTACAAGGACAGCTTCATGAGTACCATGTTTCCCAGTTATCGAAAGCCTTTTCAAGGCAAAAAAGACTGCAAACAGTACGTCGTTTTGTGCGAAAATTCTGTATCTACTGCATTATCTTAAAACAAGGACCCAAGGCTTTCCTCGGGTTTTGCACAAAGTGTCCCCCCAAGGGTATGCCGCCTTGAAACCCCCAGAGTAGAAAGGGATTGAAACTCCCCAAAGTAGATTTCCCAATCATTTAGTTGAGATTAGGGAGGAAGGTAAGGATGCAAAGGTAAGGTCGGTAAGCCTATTCTCAACCCTTTCACCTGCAGTGTTGTCTGCGGGTGGGGCCGGGAAGGGATATCATACGCCCCATTCGCTACCCCCATGGGGTCCATTACAAAAGGTTCCTAAGGGGCCTGAATTTGAATCCTCTCGGGGAAAAGGGGAGATTTTCCTTGGCCCCTAATCCTTGTGGCATCCCAAAAAACGGTTTACTGAAACTATCAGATGTTGCAGTTCTTCCTTTTTTGGGGAAACCCCGACGTTCCATTGAATTGGGGTACCTTTTTATATTTTTTTCAAAAGGTTTTTTGGCAGCCTGGGGTAAAGGTTTGCCCCCCCTTTTAGGTTTTCCCTTTCCATGATCCTGGGAGTCCTTTTAAACGGTTTTTTTTACCCTTTGGAAATATTTTTCCCCAGGTTTTCCCTTGGAAGGTTTTGGTTTTTTTTTGGGCAAGAACGGCCTGAGCCTTTTCCAAGGCATTCTGCTAGCAGCGGAGGCCCTGTGGGTGTTGGGCCTGGGTCTTTTGGACGGGTTTAGGGGTTCCTTTTTCTGGGCAACGACGTGCCTACCTTTCTTCAGGGGGGTTCTGCCCCAGCAGCAAGGCCCGGGATTTTGGGGCCCCAGGGGCTGTCACCACAGGAAAAGTCGCTTGCTTGGAAACTAACTTTCTGGGGTCCTTTTTACCAATACTTCCCTTTTTTAAATTTTTACCTTTTACATTTTTGAAAAACTTTTATGAGATTTCTTTGCAGTGGTAACAGCATATTGGACTGGGCCGTTGTCTCTCCCCCGATCCTGTTGACCCCACTTTACAATTCTTGGTTTTTCCATTTTCTTTAAAACGGGAAGATTGGCTCCTGCCAAAACCCGGGGAGGGGAAGCACCGTAGGGTTTGGGGGCTATGGCTTTACCTTGAGGTGGGACCATGCAACTTAACCCCATTCGGAAGGCAATGTTTTAAAAGTTGAAAGACTGGTGTCGACTTTCCAACCTCAACTTTTTCTTAAACATTTTACTGCCCTACATTAAAATTTCTAGTTCCTCTACAGTTTCTCCTCAAATCCTCATCAGGGCTCGGGAAAAGACAATTCCCCTTCATATTTAGGGGTTTTTTTGAGGAACATGAAATGGCCCAGGGGTGTCGCTATCGCACGCAGACGGGGCACTCTGTCTGGACAAAACCCCAACTATCGGCTACCATCTCGCTGTGGGTGATCAAGGGTCAGTGACATACCAATTTTTCCGATGCTTCGAAAAGCAAGATCCATGATTGTACCCATCATGGTCTTCACTACCCGGTACTTTTAAAAAAGAAAAGCTTTCAATTTACCAGTAAGATTTTCCTTTTAACTGAGGAGGACTTTCCCCTTCTTACCTGTTGGGAGCCCGGGAAACCCTTACGATTCCCCTTCTTTCTTACCGTGTGAGTTCCAGAGGGAAAGGGCGAGGATTGGGGGTAGGGCGTCAGGGAGAAGGGTAGATCTTTGTAAATTTTTCGTACTAAAAAAATTTTTAATTATTCATTTCCTCCCCCCCCCACCCCCCCGGAGTCCAAGGGGGGAAACTATAGTTTTGGGGTCAAAATCTCCCAAACCACGGGGGAATGAGGAAATATACGCAGCCATTTACAGTACTGATGGCGCGCGGGACCCTTTCGCTCCGACGAATAGTGCCCGCTTGATTTAGCCATATTGACCCCGCCGATTTACTGACGGCCTTTATCAAGCCACCCCTCTAACCAGATAAAGGACCAAAGAGGGGTGGGGTTCTAGCTCAGGGCGCGGTGCAGCATCGCTCAAACCCCCAGGACTCCTGTTATGTTTAAAACGGGGTCCACGCCGGCAAAACCAGTGGGAGTTCTCCCTGGCCAAAATGGAATTAACAGGGGGGGGTACACCCTCCCCCCTCATAGGGCCTTTGGTGCAAACCCGGAAACCTTTTTTCTCTCCCCACTGGTGACCCTCTAGTAGGTTTTCCCTTAGTCCGGCTCACCCAAACATTGGGACCCAAACGGCAAGGCGGCTTCCCTTGGGGGGTTGAGAGGTAGTAGTGCCCTTGTCCTCCACATCAACAGCGGTAAAAACGCGTCCACGGGTGTTGGGTAATCCAGTGCCCGGATGCATGTAGAAGATTGTGAGGGGCCGTATTTCTGGTCGGGGTCTGATTTTTTTTTTTAAATTTTTAAAATTTTGGTTTGGATTCCATTGATAAATGGAATTTTTGGGTGTACTATTTTGTTTATTTGCTCACGGTTCAGCTCGCTGCTGGCGGAACCGGTCTTGCACGCCGGGGGTGCCCCCCACCAGTAACCCCCGGCGACGTTGCAACTTTTTCCCCTGGGCGGGGCGCCCCGGGCGCGAGAAGTTGCAACTGTCGCCGACCCCTGGGATAAGGCCGCATTTCCCCTGTACTAGCCAGGAGGCTGAGAGACGGGGTGAAAGCAGTCCAAAACACCGAAAGGTGTCTGCGGGGCTACAGGGGAATTGATAAGGAGGGGGTTTGTCTTTATCAAATTTTAAAGGGATAAAATCCAGATTTCTTTGTTCATGGGGAAGTTGAAAATTTGTGAAGATGGAGTTTTTGCAGGTCGGGTGTCGTTTCTTTAAAAATCACCACATTAATCATTTGCATGAGATTCTCGTGAAAAAAGGTCAGTGGTGTGGGTCGGGTATGAGAGCACTTTTGGGGGGGTTTTTGGGGGTGGGGGTTTAAGAGACAAGGAAGAGGCATGCGAGGCGGGATGGTGGGGGGGGGTGCCCCACACCACAACGTTCCCAGACCCGGAAACTTCCCGTCAAAGGGGAGGGCGAGAGTTTTTTTAAAACCCCCCTCCCCCTGTTTGTTGGGAGGTGGAACTGCTGAGCATTTTTGGGTATGGTATCAGCTTGGATCGCCTCTTGGGGCTACAACCCCCGGCATTCAGAGATGAAAATAGTGTGCAGCTATCTGTTTTTGTTGAGGGTATGACTTTTAGACAGGGGAATTGGGAACTATACTAGAGTCGGGGAAATTTCAAGTGTTTTTAGGGTTTAGCGGGTTGGGGGATTTTCCCTTCCCTTTTTTCCTTGCCCCGAAGTACGGGGTTATTCTTTAAATGTAGGGCTCCCCTGCTCCCCCTTTGAAAAAAATCCCTAAACCTTATCCCTTTGGCATTCAGTTGGGAAAACGTGTTTAAAAGAAAAAACTTTTTTCCTTTTGTACGAAGAGCACATCGAAAAAACAACGGTACACAAATCAAGAAAAATAAGTAATTCGATTTTTTTGGAAATGTTACACTGATACTATGGTGTGTTGTGTGTGTGTGTGTGTGTGTGGTGTGGTGTTTTGTGTGTGTTGTTGTGTTTGTGTTTTGTTGCATATAAGAACTCATTCCATATTATTATATATATATATTATATAAAAATAATTTCATTATATAATTTTAAATATATATATTATATATATATATATATTTTTTATATTCCCCAAATTATTATATTATTATATATATATAATATATAAATTATATAAAAATAATATATTTGACAAAGAATATTTTACAGTAATTTTTTGTGTTATGGGTATAATTCACACATACTCATCTATATAAGCATATATGTATTATTCATTCATCAAAATTTTATTTACACTTAAAAAAAGGCTGTCACCCTTAGTCAATGGTGACAGAGGGTGTTATACTTTTTTAACGGCTTGACTCTTTTTTTTCTGAAGTTGACACACGCATATAAAAACACGAGACATGTCTAGAGGGGTAGGGCGGTAGGGGTCGCAGCCACCCGCCCGGGGGGAGGGCGGAGCTGCCTTAGGGGGGGGTTCGGAGCTTAGCACAAACCTCTGAGGCCTATTTTTTCCCGGTATGATAGTGCCCCGTTCCACTGGGGGAGCGTAGCACCGCAGGAAGATGGGGGGAGGAGGTGGGGCACGGGCTCCGTCTGCTACACTGATCGCTCCACGTCATTGCTCGGCCACCACTCACGCCTCCCCCCCAGGATCTTGGGTTTGCCTCAAGGGTGACCTAACCGGCGGGTCTCTTTTCTCGGCGCGTTGTCCTGGTGCTCGCCAGTTGTTCACCCTCCTGGTCCTGGGTGTAAGTGCCGTCCCCGTGTCCAACGTCCTCGAAATCTCGCCAGGTCCCCTTGACTTCAGATTCGTTTAGAACCCCCCTCGTAGTCCTGGCCCAGGCCAAACTCGAGGCGTCCTCGTCCACACTTCCTCACAGATCTTGTCCAGGTCCTTTTCCCGTCCATGCGTCCTCGTAATCTTCACCGACTACGGGTGTCGGGGCAGGGGGGCATCTCGGGGCGGGGAACCTGACACGGCTCCCGGAGTTTACCGATTGCACATCCGCCAAGCGTCGCCTATGCAAGCATTTTGGGCGATGGGACTTGCGGGAAAGGTTGGGTTCGCTGGGCCTAGGGGAGTCTGGGGCAAGCCCCTCCCCTACACTGGGGCGGCTTAAAACCTTTTTTGGCCAAATCTCGGCCGCGGGCCCCATGGAATCTTCGATGACGCCTTCCCACGGGATCCCAAGTGACCGGAACTGTACAGGTTTCCCTTTGGTTCCGGGGGTTTGGGCCCCACTGCAATATATATCAGGGGGCAGATCATACAGTAAGGGCCAGAGTAAGGAAAAAAAAAGGCACAGAGAAGAGGGGTTTTATCTCCTAGCCGGGGTTTATGAAATTTGCGGTTGTTAATGTTTTTTTTTAATTATTTCGTCTTTTTTCTATTTTGTTTTTTTCTTTCACAAAGATAAAGAAGAAAATGAAAAGGGACGTCAGTAGCGGGCCCCAAAGACCCGGCTTTAACTCCCCCCCATCTCGATAGATATGAGAGTAATAAAACACCGGCGTCCCCGAAGATCTATTTTAACCCTGTCGTCCCACAGAGAAGAAGTAGATGAACTTGTATCATATACAGCCCTCGTCACGACGACAAATTTCGGGCTAAAAAATCTAATAAAACTTTTACGCCGCACTGAGACGAACCCCATTAAAAAAAGGGGCAGTTTTTTGTCCGTGGTGTGAGTGAGGGGAAAACGGTGTGTAGCGGTGTGATGACCTAGCGTTTTAAAGAAGGGAAAAACGAGAGTACCCCACACGAGATGATCCAACACGAATATTAACGTTCACATAAAAAACTGAGTAATTTGCAATGCTAGTATTTAAGATTTTTTTCAACTACCCCATGAAAATTCACATATAATGATTGGACAGAAATTACGCATGAATGATGGGGACATGAAAAAAAATTTGCAAGCTATTTAACAAGCAAATTTTCCCCGGGGGGCAGAAAACGAAATGCCCAGGGACTGCTACTTTGCACGTCAACTTCAATAAAAATCAAAACGGGGGATCCTAACCCAAACCATATATGACTGAAGGAAATGAGCCAAATTAAAAAACCTATCTCTTTTGCGTACTGTAAAGGGCGCTTGCAAAATTCCTAAGGTATATAAACTTCACGAACACACAAAAGCTTGGGGGGTACCCAAAACATGCAAACGACTTGGGGGGAAGAAAGGGGTGATTTAAAAACAATAAGATTCGGCTTAACCCCATCCTACCTTAAATTAAAGGACATAACGGGGTCCCCCGTCAAAAGGGGCCGAACGAATAATTTGGTTTTTGACCACTTCGCGACGGGGGCAATTATTTGCTTTACGCAACCCCGGCAAACGGGGAATTCTGTGCCTATGGGTAGGGGGAAGATCCGCATATTCAAATAAACAAGAAATAAAAATTGCATTACATGATTCGTTCAGACCCTAGAAAGTGTCACCAAAAAACAATGTTCAATGCTATGTTTACTCACAAATTACAGGGGAAACCAAACGGTCATGTGACCCCCACCCACCTCCACCGACCCGGGAAAAAAGAAAAGGGGTCAGGGCAAAAAGGAAAAAAATCTTTTCTTTCCAAAGTGACCGCAAGCGAAGAAAAGGGACGTCGGTCGGGGGGGAGGGTTAGGAACAAAAAAAATGAAAAGATATTTGATTAGATAAAAACCAAACGCATTAAAACTTTTCAGATAAACATATAAAACTCTAAAAAAGAAAAATAATTTTACTTTAAATAACGCGATATTCATGTTTATTGATCACATTCCCCTCAACGGGAAAAGCATCTGAGGGGAAGGAAAAAGTGTGGAAAAGTCCTTTTCTGCTTAGACCTTTTTAACCCAAAAAAAAAACAAAGCTTAACACATTAGGGAAAAAAAGGGGAAAAAAAATAAGAAGGGGGCCCAAAAGGTTTACATTTTTTTTTTTTTTTTTTCGACACGTCTTTCTAGGCAGTCGAGCGGATTTTTTTTCAGGGGGGGTGGTCCATGTTTCTGCCAAAAGGATTCAACGGCCCCTTTCTGCCCCCCTGTAAAAGGTATTTTCCCTTTTACAATGGTGAACAGAGGGTATTATACTTTTTAAAGGCTTTGGTCTTTATTCTAGAGTTGACACCATGCTATAAGAACCGAACAGTTATAATGGGTAAGGCGGGACGCGGGGCGCAAGCCACTGCCCGGAGGAGAGGGGGGGAGCTGACCTTACCGCACGTGCTTTGCACGAAATCTCTGAGGCCTAGTCTTCTCGGATAAGTAGAGACCGTTCCCAGCTGGAGGAGCGTAGCAGCAGCTGGAAGAGGGGGGGGAGCGGGGGAGGTCACGGGCTCCGTCGTACCTGATCGCTCCACTGTACACACTACTCAAAAATACATACATGCACAACCATACCACACACACCCCAAAACCAAAAATATTAATATTATATAATATTATTATATATATATAATATATATATATTTTAATTTATTTTATATTACACAAGGGGCACTCATTAAAGATTTTCCCCCGACCCCTTTCGTTCCCAGGAAGCCAAATTCACATAATGATAGAATTTTTGTAAAGGTTACAAATGCCCTTTCCTCAGAAATGTTTTCTGTTCAACAAAAATTCGCTTTTTCTTTTAAGGGAAAAAACGTGTCTCATTTTTTTGGAAAGTTTGCCTTTAAAAATCAAAAAAAAGGTGAAAGTACAAGGGCGGAATGGAGGAAGGGTTCGTGACCACAGAACTGTGCTTCCATCTTCAAAGAAACGAGTTTTTATAGCCTCCCATAATTTCTGTAACAAAGTAATTAGTAAAACTCGTGCAATGTAAAACCTTTTGTCAAGAAATCCTAATCATTCTCCATGCTGGCCCAAATACTATGAGCATGACCTTGCCCCCTTTTTGGGGGGGAGTGAATCAAAGTCTTCCATTGATTTGATGGTCTTAGTTTTTTGGTATGTGATGGACCCCCGTTTTATCCTGCGTAAATTTGTATATAAAAAAGTCCCCCTGCTTTTTTGGCACATGGCTAACGGCTTGGAAAAGGCTTGTTCGCTTCTGGAAAGAGTGAGACCTGGAAAACCCCTCGGCAGCAACTTTTGCATATGCAGATGGGCTGAAAAGTCTTTTTCCAAGACCGAAATAATTTAACATGTTGGGATTTGATAACTAATCGGCGGTCTTCCAAAAGCAGTTCCACTTTAGGTGGTGTCCGGGATAGGAGCCCTTTTTTCCCCACTTCTCCCACCACACTGAACTGGCGATGTCATATTTAACAAATTCAATGGGGGGCATATCCCCATAAAATTTCTTTTTTTCATTGAAATCTCTTTGGGGGTGCAGCCGTTTCCATTTACATCTTATTGCACCCCCACTGTAATGAAAAAGTGTTAAGGGAAATCAACACATACCTATAGAGGTTGTCATTATGTATGTGAAATTTTATTTTCCTAGGATAACATAGTGGTTCAAAGAAATTTTTCCCGACACCCCCACATGTGTGTTGGGGTGGTGGGG
>NW_023642153.1:5000-10036 GCF_015228065.2 Penaeus monodon
CTGAATCACGAGGAAAAGAGGGTGAAGATGGTGCTACTTGGCTTCTAAGTCTCGTATGATGTGGAGGTGATCGCATCACACCCACAGGTCGTGGAGGCTTCCCGAATGTCGAAGGGGAAGACTCCAACCAGACAAGTCCTGGTGACCATGAAAGGTAGCCCAACCTCTACCCTTGATCTGGGTAACTGGGGTACCTACAACGGTGTTTCAAGTGCCAGAAGTATGGACATCACCAGGCTAGCTGCACAGCCAAGCCTAAATGCGGTGTCTGTAGCAAGGCACACAACACCGAGGTGTGCATTAAGGCCTACAAAGAGGAAAAGAAGGACACAATAGCCAAATGTCCCAACTGTGCCAAGAGGCATCATGCCTGGAGCCTGGCTTGCTCTGTCAGGAAAGAGGCGGCCCTCAAGCGGCAAGAGGTTGCTAAGAAGCGACCAGAATTTGTTCCCGCCCCCCCCCAGGCACCTATGTCTGGGGGAAGAACAAAAGCGAAAAGGCCTCCCGACCTCCTAAGAGGAAGGAAGCCGTCCCCAGCCGAAACCGGATATCTCCGACAAAAAGGAGTTCCCCCAAATGAAGCAAATGCAGAAGAACCACAGGAATAAAGGTTCAAACAGCACCACAAAGTCCTCCCCAAAAGCAGAAGACCTCCTCCTTGATGAGGGGGACATGTCGATCCTGCTAACTGCTGTAGTCACAGCAGTGGCAACAGCCGCTGCCATGACAGCAATGACCAAGAATGTCGCAGTCCTAAAGGTAAGGAAGCTGGAAAAGGCCAAACCAGCCCCATCCTCACCCTCACCCCAGGACGAGACTCCCCTCCCTACTCCAACCCAGGCCATGCCCTCACAGGCAGAGCCTAGCCAGGCCGATTCAGTGCTAGAAACATAATCAGAACAAGCTGACCCTGCCCAGGCAAGGCCAGCAAGGAACAATGCACAGAAACAGCCTGGCCAGAAAAAAAGCCCAAACACACAAAGTCAGAGCTACCAAAGGCTCTCCACCCCCCCAGTGGACCCAGGGATAGCCTGACAGCCGAAGAAGACCCCTCAAGCCGAGGACTTCGCAATGGAGTTGTCAGACTCCGAAACCAGTCAATCCGAATACGACGATGTCTCTGATGTAACTATCATCTAGTATCATCATGGCATGCAATCTAAGCATTCTGCAGTGGAAAATCTATAGCTTCTCCATAAGGAGTGCCATCCTTCATGCAATAGTGCGATCAAGGAGCATTGTCATTGTCATGCTCCAGGAGACATTAACAGTGGAACCTGTTTGCTTCTCCGGGTATCGTGTCTTCATGCTGCCACGTGCTGATGGCAAGCGAGGCCTGATCACCCTTGTCAGAACAACAATTCCCTACTCCACAATAGCTGATGCACCGCACTGTGGAGATGTTGAATCTCTTGCCGTCAAGATTCACCTGGCTGGGGGGCCCCTGAAATTGTACTATGAGCACAGCCGGCCACACTGTAGTACCATAGACATCAGCCAGGTCTGTGCTTCTGCAGCACACGACCGAGTGATCATAGGAAGAGACTTCAACGCACACCACCCCATCCTGGCTCCCTGCAGGGCACCGGATGTGGCTGGGCATCACATAGCCAACGTGCTTGAGACATTCCCCGAGATCGCTCTCCTCAATAACCAAGAACCAACGCATGTCAGAGGACCTCACCCTAGCTACTGCAACTCTGGTGGAGAGGATTGGCTGGCGTGTCGGTGAGACCGTCACTAGTGACCATTATGGCACTATAACTACCCTCATGGATAGTGGCCCAGCCGAAATGCCACGACCGAATCCAAGATGGAAAACAGACAAGGCCAACTGGCAGGTGTTCCAGAACGCCTTGACCCGCTGTCTGAGAGGCAATGAACCCACACAAAGTGAAAATGTGGGAGTGCTACAAGGCAAATTTGTAAATGCCATTGATGAGGCAGCCTCAATGACCATACCCAAAACTCGGCCTGGGACCTGGTACTTTAACGACAAGATTAGGGAGGTCAACCACAGGGTAAATATGTGCCGAAAACATTTCCGAAGGCAAAGAACCCCCAACAAACTAGCCCTCCTAAGGGAAGCTGTCAGGGATGCCAAGGAAACTGCCAGCAGAGTCAGGCAGGAAAAGTGGCTGGAGTGGTGTGAGTCCTTCGACCACCATACCACCCTCTCAGAGCTATGGTAACGGGTCAAGCGAGCTACCAGCCGTTCAGCCCTGAGATGCATGCACCATGACCCCCAGTCAGAGGCGAACAGAATGGCGCATGAGTTCTCTTCGAGAACAAGTAGCAACAGCCTGCCAGCCGAACTGAGGGCAAGACAAGAACGCCTACAATCAGACAGACTTGCTGATATCAGAGAAAGGGCAACCAAACCCGATAACTCAGACGTTATCTTTTCTCTTAGGGAACTAAGAAATGCTTATAAAACCAGTTGTAACACAACCCCGGGCTCTGATGGGATCTCGTACCCCATCATTTCCCACCTGGGACTAGTAGGTGAGCTTGCATTCCTGCAACTCATCAACAAGTCCTGGGAAACATCCGCTCTACCTCAAAGTTGGAAGGGGGCTACCATAGTTCCCATCCCTAAACCAAAGGAGCCGGGGAAGTACCGCCCCATCTCTCTCCTCAGCTGTCTGGCCGAGACGGCCGAGAGGATGGTTCTGAATCGGCTTGGATGGAAAATGGGACCCCCGAATGAACACCTCCACGTGTTCACCAGGGGCATGAGCACAGCACACAGCATAGCCACGTTCTTGAGCACAATAAGCGCGGGCATATCTGTGGTAGTATTCCTTGACCTGGAGAAGGCTTTTGAATTGGCAAGTCCTCTTGCCATACAGGAGAGCCTGATCCAAAAAGGAATCAGAGGTAAGCTCTTGGCTTGGATAGGTGACTACTTTAGGAGTAGAACAGCTAGAGTCAAATTCCAAGGTCACCTATCAAAGCACATACCATTAGAGAATGGAACGTCCTCTTTAACACATTAATGTCCTGTATGCTCAACATAAACCTCCCAGTGGGGTGCAAGATCATCTCCTATGCAGACAATCTTGCTATCATCTCCACTGGAGCACACTGCCTAAACAAAGTGCAGCGTTGTCTGGATCTCATATCCGAGGAGTGTTGTAGGACAGGACTAAAGATCTCTCCAGCCAAATCCAAAGCCATGGCGCTGAGACAAAGAGTTCAAGGTACAAGTCTGAAAATCCAGGGAATGGACTTGGAGTGGGTTCAGGACTACCTCTACCTTGGGGTAAAGATAGACCGGACCCTCTCCTTCCAGAAGGTGGTCCAGTACCTGGTTGACTGAACAAATCAAGGCTGTCCATCATGAGAGCAATGAGTGAGAACACAGGGGCCAGACACAGAGTACTAAGATCATTCTATGTACATGCTGTCAGGCCCTTTGTAGACTACGCCTCCCTCGCTCTGATTGGCATTAAGAGAAAATATAAAGACCAACTGGAGACAGTCCAAAATGAAGCTGCCAGGGTCATTCTGGGTGCCCCAAGGGGGGCGAAGGTCCTCAAACTTCTACTGGAGGCAAACCTTCTCCCCTTGGCTGCACGAATCGAACTAATGGCAGCCCAGTTTTTATCATCAGGTCATCCAGGCTCCCAGGAATACAAGCCTAAGACATAAAATAGTCAGACTCCTAGAACAAGATAACGAGCTGTTTGCAAACAACTCCTGGCTGTCTCACACAGCCAGGGTGTTAATACGCCATCAGCTCAAAGAACCGATTCTTGCCAAGGGCATGGACTCCCCTAACCCTGACTTTGTCGAAGCTCCGCCATGGGCACAAACCTCGATATAGTTCTCGGTCATGAGACTGGCAAGTAAAAAGAATGAATATTGTACGCCTAGCCTAAAGGCAGAAACCCAGAGGGTCATTGCAACCATCACTCCTCCGGGCAGCAGAACATATTACATGGATGTATCGGTCGATCCTTTGACCCACACTGCAGGCGCCGGATTCGCAGCAAGGGATGCCACAAAATCATGAGGGTAACAGACAACGCCTCCTCGCTACAGGCAGAGGCAGTTGCTATCATGGGAGCACTGAGCCACGCATCCGTGAAGGAAGTGACACGTGGTCATACATACAGACTCCAAAGGAGCCATCAACTGTCTTCAGCAGCGCTCACCCACTGACAATATCTACCTTCTGACTACCATCCTCACACTGGCACAGAGGATTCTTGCACAGGGTAGAAGAATTATCATAAACTGGGTTCCCAGCCACATAGGGATCAGAGGGAATGAGCTTGCTGACAGACTAGCCGAAGATGGCAGGGGTATGCCCCCTAATCTCATGATAATACATCAGAGCCGAAAATTACTTAGGAAGAAGTGTACGGTGATGGCAACTTCCTTCCTCCTGCAGCTTCACAGAGAGGAAACGAGATCCTCCCCCTCGGCCAGCTGGTACTCAGACGCCACAGGCTATGAACCACTGGCACTCAACAGAGGTACCGAAGTCATTCTGCACAGAATGCGCCTAGGTTACCACTGTTCATGGCAGATCATACAAACAATAGAACGTGAAGAGAGGTGTTGCATGTATTGCGCGGCGAGCCGAACGCCACGCTTGTACATTACTTAGAGAATTGTGTGCACACACAATTCCTGAGACAAGGTCCGTAGAACACAGCCGTTATGCTGGTAATGAGAGAGGAGGACCTCCATGCCGTCAAGACGCCTATAACATTCCGGAATTAGAGCATTAAGCTGATATTCTGACTGCATATGTATCCAATATTTGTAGAAGTTTATTTATTTTATGCATTTTACAATCGATGTATTAATTAACAGGTTTGACCGCTACTGAATAAACCTTAAGCGAGTGCTACGCAGTGGTATCAGTCCAATGGCAATCATAGGCGTTCTTTGGTGGCCACAGTTAAACGCAAAGTGTGCTAATCACCAAGACGACGTGACACAGAACCGAGGACGGGGTACATCCCTGTCGGCGACGGAAGACGGAAAGGGCAGCGCGCGACGGCTCTAGTCACGGGAACGAG
>NW_023642154.1:0-10036 GCF_015228065.2 Penaeus monodon
GAATTTTGGGGCATTGAACACATAGGCTGAGAACTCCTCCCTGTGGCGTCCCCAAATTCAAAAGACTGTGAAGTGGGAACCTTCTCACTCCCCTGAACAGACACTTGCAGATCTGTTCGAGAGATACATTCTAATCCAGTTTAATATCTTTACCCCGGATGCCAAAGCTTACTAATTTTTCTAGATAAAATTCTCTGTTTGCAATGTCAAAAGCTGACTTAAGGTCAAGAAAAACAGTGTGCTTCCCTGGATTAGAGTGTGAAAAGTACTCTGCAAAGCAAAGTTGTGTGCTACTTCCCGATAGAAATCCGTACAGTCTGTGAGATAATTTACCTTGTAAACCCGTACCTGAGTCTGTTCAAAATTATCCTATCTAGAACTTTGCATACAATGAGGTTAAATTAAAATAATGATATAAATATTATTAAAACCCCGTTATTATTGTTATTTTCATTGTTATTACTATTATTATTGTTGTTATTATTAGTATAGTTTGCAGAAATATATAGTATAACTGCAAAAAAATTGCAATAATAATGATAATAATTGCCAATATAGCAATAATAATGATAAAAATTGCAAAAATGATGATAATAATTGCAATAATGATGATAATGATGATGATAATGATGATAAAGATGATGATAACGATAAAAATGATGATAATCCTGATAAAAATGATGATAACAAAAGGATTGTGCCCATATATAATAAAAAGGTAAAAAAAAATTCCCAAAAGTCGAAAAGCGGCAAAATCTAGCGAAATATAGCCTTTTGAGAGTATCTCCAAAATGACCCTTTTTTCCATTCATTTGATGATTTTGGCAAATTTTTAGGGGAATAATGATAATAATTACCAGAATTGTATTAATCATGACAATATGATGATAAAAGTGAGAAAAAAGAGAATTTTTATAACATTTGATGATTAGTAATAGTATTATTATTATCATTATTATTATCATTATTATCATTATTATTATTTTTATATTATTATTATTTTTTATTTTTATCATTATTATTATTATTATTATTATTATTATTATTATTATTATTATTATTACTTTAAGTATTAGTATTATTGACAAAAATTATATTATAACTGTAATTAATACTATAATAATGATAATAAATATAAAATGATAATAATAATCGTTTTTAATTTGTTATCAATATTGTTTTTGTTAGTATTATTATTATTATTATTTCTACGGGTATAAATTGGGAAATATAAATTTTTATAACAGTAATAATTACAGTAATAATGTATTAATTAAAATTGATATAATAATTATTGAAACTCGTTATTATTGTTATTATCATTGTTATTACTATTATTATTGTTTTTTATTATTAGTATAGTTGCAGAAATATATAGTATAAAATGCAATAATTGCAATAATAAAGATAATATTGCAATAATTGCAATAATAATGATAATAATTGCAATAATGATGATAATAATTGCAATAATGATGATAATGATGATGATAATGATGATAATGATATGATAACGATAATAATGATGATAATCATAAAAATAATGATGATAACAACAGGAATATGTCCATTTATAATAAAAAGGTAAAAGAAAAAATTCCCAAAAGTCGAATAAAGCGGCAAAATCTAGGCGAAATCTAGCCTTTGAGAGTAGACTCCCAAAAATGACGTTTTTTTCATTCATTGATGATTTGGCATTATTAGGTCATAAGATAATAATACGGAATTGTATTATCATGACATAATGATGATACAATTGCGATAAAGAGAATTTTTATAACATTGATGATTGTAATAGTATTATATTATCATTATTATTATCATTATTATCTTATTATTATTATTATTAATTATTCTTATTATTAGTTATTTAATTAGTATTATTATTACTATTATTATTATTATTATTATTATTATATTATTTATTAATTTTATCATTATACTTTAAGTATTAGTATTATATGCCAAAAAATTATATTATAAAGGTAATAATAACTATAATAATGATAATAAATATAATAATGATAATAATAATCGTTTTATAATATTGTTTCACTATTGTTTATTGTTATTATTATCATTATTATTATTTCTACTGGTAGTAATAATTGCAAATATAGATTATTATAACATTAATAATTACGTAATAATGATAGTAATTAAAAATAATGATCTAAATAATTATTATAACTCGTTATTAGTGTTTATTATCATTGTTGTTACTATTATTATTGTTGTTATTGTTAGTATAAGTTGAAGAAAATATTAGTATAACGCATCATTGCAATAATAATGATACAAAATTCATTATTGCAATAATATGGATAATATTGCAATAATGCTGTAGTAATTGCAATAATGATGATAATTATGATGATAATGATGATGATAACGATAATAATTATGATAATCATGATATAATGATGATAAAACAACCGAATTGTCCCATATATAATAAAAAGGTAAAAGAAGAATTCACCAAAAGCGAAAAAGCGCAAAATCTAAAGCCTTTTGAGAGTATACTCCAAAATACGTTTTTTCCAATCATTTTGAGATTTTGCAATTATTAGGGTAATAATGATCATAATACCAGAATTGTCTAATCATACAATAATGATTATAAAAGTGAGGCTAAAGATAATTTTTTATAACAATTTGATGATTAATATATATTACTATTATCATAATTATTATCATTCTTATCATTATTACTATTATTATTATGTTTATAATTATTATTATTATTATTAGTTCTTATTATTTAATTATTACTACTACTCTACTACTACTACTATTATTATTTACTATTATTCTTATTATTATTATTATTATTATTACTTTAATTATTAGTATTATTTGCCACAAATTATATTATAACTGTAATAATACACTATAATAATGATACTAAATATAATAAGATAATAATAATCGTTATAATATTTGTTATCAATATTGTTATTGTTATTATTATCATATTATTATTTCTACTGGTAGTATAATTGTCAATATACATATTACTAACAGTAATAAATTACAGTATAGTGAAGATTAATTAAAATAATGATATAAATAATTATTAAAACTCGTTATTATTGTATATTATCATTGTGTATTACTATTATTATTGTTGTTTTATTATTATAGTTGCAGAATATACTAGTATAAAACTGCAATAATTGCAATAATAATGATAATACTTGCAATAATTGAAAATAATGATAATCAATTGGCAATACTGATGATACGAATTGCAATAAGGATGATAATGATTGATGATAAATGTGATAATGATGATGATAACGATAATAATGATAATAATCATGATAATAATCATGATAACCCCAGGAATTGTGCCCATATTGATATCATAATAACATGATAATAATAGTAGTAGTAGAATAATAATAATAATCGTCAATTAATAATAGTAGTATAGTAGTAGTATAGTAGTAATAATATACTAATAATAATATAATACTCATAAGAATATCATAATAATGATAATAATAATAACAATGATAATAATGATAATAATAATGATAATAGTAATACTAATTACCTAATCCTCAAATGCTATAAAAATTCGCTTTATTCTCACTTTTAGCATCATTATTGTCATGATTAATACAATTCTGGTAATTATTATCAATTTTACCCTATTAATTGCCAATCATCACATGAATGGAAAACGTTATTTTGGAGTATCCTCTCAAAAGCTATATTTCGCTAGATTTTGGGGGGCCACGGATTTTTCGACTTTGGAATTTTTTTCTTTACCTTTTTTTATTATCTATGTGCACATTCCTGTTGTTTCATCTTTTATCATGATTAGCATCCTTATTATTGTTTATCATCATCATTATCATCATCATTATCACATTATTGCATTATTATCATCTTATTGCAATTATTAATCATTATTATTGCAATTATTTGCAATTATTAACATTATTATTGCAATTATTGCAATTATTACTATACTATATATTTCTGCAACTATACTAATAATAACAACAATAATATAGTATAACAATATAATAATAACAATAATAACGAGTTTCTAATAATTATTTTATATCATTATTTTAATTAATATCAGTGATTACTGTAATTATTACTGTTATAATAATTAATTTTGCAATTATACTACAGTAAAATATAATAATGCTAATAATAACAATACACTATTGATAACAATATTATAAACGATTATTATTATCCATTATTATATTTATTTCATTATTATCGTCATATTACAGTTATAATATAATTTTTGGCAAATAATACTAATACTTAAAGTATAATACATAAATAATAATAATTATAATAATAAGAAATAATAATATCTAATAATAATAATCATAATAAATAATGATAATACCTAATCACTTAATTATAATATTACTAGTAGTAGTAATAATAATAATAATAGTAGTAATAATAATAGTCATTAGTAGTAGTAGTCAGTAATATAATAAGAACTAATCCCTAATAATAATACTAATAAGAATAATAATAATATAATCATATAATAATATGATAATCATTATTATCATGATTATCATCATTATTATCGGGTATCATCATCATACATCATTACATCATCATTATCTCATTATTGGCATTATTATCATCATTATTGCAATTATATCATTATTATTGCAATTATTGCAATTATTTCATTATTATTTCAATTATTGCAAATTTTATCTTATTATTTCAATTATTGCGTTATACTATAATTTCTGCAATATATAATTAAACAATAAAATAGTAATAAAAATGATTAAAATAAAAACGGTTTCTAATAAAATTTTTTACATTATTTTAAATTTAATACATTATTACTGTAAATTATTACTGTTTTATAAAATATTTAAAAAATCTACCATAGAAATAATAAAAATGATAAAATCAATAAAAAAATTTTAACAATATTTAAAGATTTTTTTATCATTATTTTATTTATTATCATTTTTATAGTTTTTCAGTTATTTTTTTTTTGCATAATATATATTTAAATAATAATAATAATAATATAATAAAAAATAATATAATAAATAAAAAATAATAAAAATAATAAAAATAATAATAATAAATGATAAAAATAAAAATATGATAAAAATAGTATATAAAAATAATAATAAAAATAGTAAAAAAATTGTAGTGTAGTAGTATATAATAATAATAAAAATAATAATAAAAATAATAATAATTTAAAAATAATAATAATAAATATTAATGATAATAAAAGATAATAAAAAGTAAAGTAATATATTACATCATCAAAAATTAAAAAATTTCTTTTTTTCTCATTTTTTCATCTTATTGTTTGATTAATACAATTTGGTAATTATTTCATTATTACCCTAATAATTGCCAAAATCATCAAAAGAAGGAAAAAAACGTCATTTTGGGTATACTCTCAAAGGCTATATTTCGCTAGATTTGCGCTTTTTCGACTTTTTGGGATTTTTTTTTTTTTCCCTTTTTTATTATTATGGGCACAATTCCTGTTGTTTTCATCATTATTATCGATTTCTCTTATTATCGTTATCATCATCATTATCCATTATCATCATATTTCATCATTTTTGCAAATTTTTATCATCATTTTGCAATTTTTATCATTATTATTGCAATTATTGCAATTATTATCTTATTATTGCAATTATTGCGTTTTAAATTTATATTTTGCAACTATACTAATAATAACCAAAAATAAAAATATAAAAAACAATGATAATAAAAATAATAAGGTTTCTAAAAATTTTTATATCATTTTTTTAAAAATATCATTTTTACGTAATTTTATGTTATAAAAAAATTATATTTGCAATTAACTACCGTAGAATAAATAATAATGATAAAATAAAAATAACAATATTGATACAATTTTAAAGATTATTATTATCATTTTATATTTATTATCATTATTATAGTTATTTTTACAGTTATAATATAATTTTTGGCAATAATACTAATACAAAGTAATAAAAATAATTAAATTAAAAAAAAATAATAATAATAATAATAAAAAGAAATAAAATAATAAAAAATAATATAATAAAATAATAATGAAATAATAAAAATAATGATAATAATAGTAGTTTAATAATAATAAAATAATAGTAAAAATAGTATAAGTAGTAGTAGTGTAGTAAAAATAATAATAATAATAATAATAAAAATAATATAATAATAATATAATAAAAATAATAATAATGAAAAAAATGATAATAAAATGATAATGAATCATACTATCATCAAATTTTTTAAAAAAATTCCTTTCTCCTTTTTTTCATATTATGTCTGATTAAAACAAATTTTGGTAATTTTTCTTATTTCCCTAATAATTTCCAAAATCATAAATGAATAAAAAAAACGTCATTTTGGAGTAACTCTCAAAAAGGGTATATTTCCTGATTTTGCCCCTTTTTTTACTTTTGGGATTTTTTTCTTTTACCTTTTTTTTTATTATGGGCACAATTCCTGTTGTTACATCATTATTATCATGATTATCATCATTATTATCGTTTTCATCATCATTATCACATTATATATCATTACATCATATTGCAATTATTTTCATCTTATTGCAATTATTTCATTATTATTGCAATTTTTGCAATTTTTACATTATCATTGCAATTATTGCATTATACTATTATTTCGCAACTTTCTAATAATAACCAAAAATAAAAGTAAAAAATGAAAAAAAATAAAACGAGTTTTTAAAAATTTTATACATTATTTTAAATTTAAATCATTATTCTGTAAATTTTTACTGTTAATAATTTTATTTGCAATTTCACTACCCGAGAAAAAATAAAAATGATATAAAAAACAATGCAATATTAATAAAAATATTTAAACGTTTTTTTATATTATTATATTTATTACATTATTATAGTTATTTTACAGTTATAAATAAATTTTTTCAAAATACTAAACTTAAGTTTAAAAATATAATAATAATAAAAATAATATAATAATAAAAATAAAAATAATGTAATAAAAATAGTGCATAGTATAGTAGTAATTAAAAATAATAAAAATAAAAAATAATAATAATAATAATAATAATAAAATAATAATAAAAAATAAAATAATAATAAGGTAATAATGTGATAATAATGATAATAGTAATACTTTTCAAACTCAAAAGTTATAAAAACTCTTTATTCTCACTTTTATCTTTATTTTCATGATTAATACAAAATTTGGTAATTATTATCATTTTTACCCTAATAATTGCCAAAAACAAAATGAATGGAAAAAAAGCTTTTTTGGGGTTACCTCAAAAGGCTTATTTCGCTATTTTGCCGCTTTTTTTACTTTTTTGGGGTTTTTTTTTCTTTTATTTTTATTTTATGGGCACAATTCCCCTTTTATCGTTATTTCATGTTCTCATCAAAAGTAACATTATCATCGTTTTCATATCATAAACATCATTATTGCAATTTTTACTTTTTTGCAATTATTTCTTATTTTGCAATTTTTGCGTTATAAAATTAATTTTTCAATATACTAAAAACAACAGCAATAATAATAGAAATAACAAAAATAATAAAAAAAACGATATTATAAAATATTTTATATTATTTTTAAATTAAAATCGTAATTACAGTAATTATTTCTGTTTAATAATTATTTTTGCAATTATACTACTAGTAAAAATGATAATAAAGTAATATAAAAATAAATAAATTTAAAAAATATTAAACGATATAAAAATTTCATTATTCATTATTTTAATTTTTTATTTTATTATTGTTATTATTACGTTTAAAAATATGTTTTTTGGAGAGAATACTAATAAAAAAAAAAATAATAAAAATAATGATAATAATGATAATAATAATAATAATAATAATAATAATAATAATAATAATAATAATAAAAATAATAATAATAATCATTATTATTATTATAATAGTAATAATAATAATAATAATAATAATAATAATAATAATAATAATAATAATAATAATAATAATAATATTGATAATATAAATAATCATCAAATGTTATGAAAATTCTCTTTATTCTCACTTTTATCCTCATTATTGTCATGATTAATACGATTTTTGTAATTATTACCCTAATAATTGCCAAAATCATCAGAGAAATCGAAAAAACGTCATTTTAGAGTATACTCTCAAAAGGCTATATTTCGCTAGATTTTGCCGCTTTTTCGACTTTTAGGAATTATTTTCTTTTACCGTTTTTATTATAAATGGAGACAATTCCTGTTATTATCATCATTATTATCATGATTATCATCAATATTATCATTATCATCATCATTATCATCATTATCATCATTATTGCAATTATTATCATATTATTGCAATTATTGAGTTATAATATATAATTTTGCAACTATACTAATAACAACAACAATAATAATAGAAATAACAATGATAATAACAATAATAACGATATTATAGTAATTATTTATATCATTATTTTAATTAATATCGTAATTACAGTAATTATTACTGTTATAATAATTATTTTTGCAATTATACTACTAGGAAAAATGATAATATTGATAATAATATCAATAATAATATTAATAACGATATTATAACGACTATTAACATTATTATTATACTTATTATTATTATTATTATTATTATTATTATTGTTATTATTACAGTTATAATATATGTTTTGGTAATAATACTAATAAAAAAGTAATAATAATAATAATAATGATAATAATGATAATAATAATAATAATAATAATAATAATAATAATAATAATAATAATAATAATAATAATAATAATAATAATAATAAGTAATAATAATAATATAATGATAATATTGATAATATTAATAATCATCAAATGTTATCAAAATTCTCTTTATTCTCACTTTTATCCTCATTATTGTCATGATTAATACGATTTTGGTAATTATTATCATTATTACCCTAATAATTGCTAAAATCATCAGAGAAATCAAAAAAACGTTATTTTGGAGTATACTCTCAAAAGGCTATATTTCACTAGATTTTGCCGTTTTTTCGACTTTTGGGAATTATTTTCTTTTACCTTTTTTTATTATAAATGGAGACAATTCCTGTTATTATCATCATTATTATCATGATTATCATCAATATTATCATTATCATCATCATTATCATCATTATCATCATTATTGCAATTATTATCATCATTATTGCAATTATTATAATTATTATTGCAATTATTGCAGATATATTATATAATTTTGCAACTATACTAATAACAACAACAATAATAATAGAAATAACAATAATAATAACAATAATAACGAAATTATAATATTTATTTATATCATTATTTTAATTAATATCGTAATTACAGTAATTATTACTGTTATAATAATTATTTTTGCAATTATACTACTAGTAAAAATGATAATAATGATAATAATAACAATAATAATATTAATAACGATATTATAACGACTATTAACATTATTATTATACTTATTATTATTATTATTGTTATTATTACAGTTATAATATATGTTTTGGCAATAATACTAATAAAAAAGTAATAATAATAATAATAATAATAATAATAATGATAATGATAATAATAATAATAATAATAATAATAATAATAATTATTATTATTATTATTATTATAATAGTAATAGTAATAATAATAATAATAATAATAATAATAATAATAATAATAATAATAATAATAATAATAATAATAATAATAATAATAATAATAATATTGATAATATTAATAATCATCAAATGTTATCAAAATTCTCTTTATTCTCACTTTTATCCTCATTATTGTCATGATTAATACGATTTTGGTAATTATTATCATTATTACCCTAATAATTGCCAAAATCATCAGAGAAATCGAAAAAACGTCATTTTGGAGTATACTCTCAAAAGGCATTATTTCGCTAGATTTTGCCGCTTTTTAGACTTTTGGGAATTATTTTCTTTTACCTTTTTTATTATAAATGGAGACAATTCCTGTTATTATCATCATTATTATCATGATTTCATCATC
>NW_023642155.1:10000-20000 GCF_015228065.2 Penaeus monodon
AAATTATATATATAATATATAATATATATTTAAAATATTATATATATAAAAGTATGCTATAGGGGGAACGGCGCCATTCCCCCGTACATGAATTGAAAGGTCGTGACCATGCAAATCTTTAAACCTGAAAAACCGCAACCCGAACCCAAATGTCCACAACAACAACTATCATCCCCCGGAAATCTTTAAACCTACTTTCACAGTGCTTTTTGTTCGTACTGATCCCTCAAAAGAAAAAATAAAATAATGTTCTACAGAGAGTATCCCCCCCAATGCGGGGAAACCGGTGGAAAGGTTTAATGACCAGCTAATGCATTTTATTTGACAGACGCTCATAAGAAAAAAATAAAAATAATGATATATACAGACGGTATCCCCCCCAAATGCGGTGACCGGTACATGTTTAAATGATCACAGCGTAACCCCAACTTGTGAGAGTGAAACGGGTTAAATGATCCGAGGTCCACTCCATAGCTCAGACAAAACTACATACCTTAGCCAAAATAGTAAATCATAATAAAAAGAGACCATACCCGTAACCAAAATTTTACCCGGGGCAGATGCTCAGATACCCCCCCGGGCTCCCCCCTCCACCCCCCAGGAGAAAACGAGAAATCCCCCCCCCCCAATTTCCCTTTTTCCCCCTTTATGTGCGGCGACAACAACAGAAATGAAAAAGGAAAAACACCATTATCTGCAACAACAACAACGCCACCCCGATTGGAATCCAGACCTCGAAAGCGCAGAAAACGAAACCGAAACCCCCTTCTCATCGGGAACGCGGGAAGATAGTGACGGATGACTTTGGAAATTTTTTTTTTTTTTTTTTAATATTTAGTAATATTTTTTTGTATACATACCAAAAAAAGGGTTTGTGTAAAAAATCAAAGTGTCTTTTATTTTGTGTCCCACCATGCCCACCCACTCGTACTCGTTTTTAAAAGGAAACCTACTAAATCTTTTTGCTCCCCCCGCGAAAATAAGCAGGGTTACCAATTCGGAAAGACTTCTCCCAAAAAAATTGTTGTGCGTCCAAAATCAGTTTGTTTATTTCATGGGGGAAGCGAACCCCCCCTTGAAAAAAAACCTCTTTACCCGGGAAACTTTTTTAATAAAAAATATAAACCCTATCAAACACAGAAAAAACCGAGCGATGAATATTATATTATTGGTGGCTTTAAAAGGGGGCCTGCAATGACATTGTAAGAAATATTTTTACAAAGGGGGCGACACAAAAACCTGTTGTGTGTTTGTTAAAAAATTTTTTTATAAAGGGGAACAATCGAAAATTTCACAAAACGCTTCTCATTTATTTTGCAAAAGCGAAGACCCGGAATTGAATGTTTAGGCAGACGAAAGGGCAAAGCGTGCCAAGAGGTTTTTAGAGTTGTATAAAAGGTTGTTCTCTCTAAATCTCGGGTTTTTTACCGGGGACTCGGGTGCAAAACTCCTAAAACTACTTTTCGCAGAAATTCTTCCAAATTTTTCCCATATCAATTGTCTACAGTGGTAATTACGGAAATTGATGCGGTTCTAAGGATTTGATGAGGATTTAAAAAACCCCATGGTTGGGTGGGAAAAGCGCTTTAAAACCGCACGCCCGCGATTAGGCGAGAAATAACACAGTCAGATGGAAAAGATTTTTGTATCGAAACCGGGTTACCTTACAAAATCTCGCAAAAATTCCCTCCCCATCAAAAATGGCTTTTAGCCTCGAAAAATCTTAACGTGTGATCTAGGGGACATGCGATTGTCGAAAAAAAAGGGAAAAAAACTCCATTTGCTGTATGCTAGAGGTTTTAGCCGTTTATCAATAAAGTTAAAGAATAAAAAAAGCAGAGGTGCGAAGCGCTGCGATAAATTTTAAAACCCGAGCAAAGGTTTTAAACTCCCCTTTTTACCGAGAGGGGAGAGTTTTAAAAAATCAGTAAATGGTTTTCTCGCGAACGAAAATGCGTTGGATACAACGCTTTTCGAAAAAAATAAAAGCGGTATTGCAGAAGACACATCAAAACCCCTTAAGGAACGCATTTAATATTTATTTAAAAAATACGTTAGGTATTGATGTTCCCCAAATTTTGTGTCGGCTAAAATGAGCGCCGAGGGGTTTAAAAGGCCTACACCGGGGGTGTTCCCACCACCCCGGGCGCCGTGGCCACCTTTTTTCGTGCTAGTATGCCCGTCATTGAATGCACCTTAAAAAAAAGGTCACCCTTTCTAAAATAGAATAAAAGTAGGGGACCCGTGCGCTCGCGCGCGTTTCATCCCGAGTATTTGCAGGTATGAAAAAAAAAATAGGGGGAATTTTTAAATTCACGGGTGAAAAACGCCAGAACAGAGACGGGTTTTATCGGAAGATCTGGCGGTGAAAAATGCGGGGTTGTTTTCCCGCGGGGGCCCGTACCAACATCTCTGCTTTTTTTTACCCGTACAAGTCTTATCATCGCGCTGGAATAGAGCAAAAAACGAGAGAATACCTCTTTTCGTGGTTGGTTTACCCCTGATAAATTAAATTCTTTATACGAGGAACAGCGCCTTGCCATGACAAAAAAAGCTCTACACCTCGCTTTGTTTGTTTTTATCTTATTTTTTCGCTAAAACCAAAACCCCTTTGGGGTTTTATATAAAAGATAAAAACAGAAATTGCATTGCAGAGGTTTTTAAAATTTCTAAAAAAAAATTTTAACCACGGAGAAGGCTTTTTAGGGTTTTAAGCGGGCATCGGGGGGCAATTAAGAAGTGTCTCGAAAGAAAACATTTTTAAAAAAAAAAAAAAAAATTCCTCACTCGCCCGGGGTAAATTCTCCCCTTTTTACTCCGCTGTAAAAACATTTCCCTCTCAATTTGTAAGAAATAAAAAGTATTGTCTTTAAAAAACCCCCGGGTTTTCAGAATCGGGTTTTCTACGGTCTCTGACCCCTCCTCCCCGAAAAGGGTTGATAATACTAAAAATTAATCAAGGTATTTAAAACCCACCCCCGGATGTGGCCCTAAAAAAATCCGAAAGAGGGGGGGGGAGCCCGCGAGCGGCGCGTGCGAGAGAGGGCGCGGGGGCGGCGGCGGGGCGGTGCTGGGGCGGGCGCGGCGCACGGGGCGCAAGGAAAATCACGCGCGGGGGGAATCGTTTTTATCCGCTTTGTGTTCCTCACAAGAAAAAAAGAAAAATGGGGTCAGTCGATGGGGTGTCCCTAATGCGGGGATGAACTATCTTTCCCCCATGTCTAGAAAGTTTGGGAAACAACCTCCCCCAAAACCGAATCATCTTTTAACCCGTCGTTAAAACCCCTTGGGCTTTTTTTTCAAAGCATCTCAAAAGGATACGAAAATCTTTTTGAATTTTTTACCGTCAACATTTTTAATACGATGGGAAAATTGGGGTCGAAAAATTCCTGTGCCAGGTTTTGAAATTTTTAACTCGTGTTATCAGTATTTCGCGTCCTCACCTCTTTTTTTATTAAAAAAAAGGGGGTTTTTGAAAATATTACAAAATTTTTGCTCCTATCCCTATGATTCATACGCAATTCCGCGGCTAAAGGGATCTCACGGGTTTTTCAAAAGGCAGCGGGAATGTTAAAGGGGAACCATAGCCCCCTTTACAAGGTCAAAGAAAATGCGTGGAACCCCTTTTAATGCTCTCGGAGAGAAAAAAAACGGCGATCGTGTATCAAGAGGCGGTGCAAAAAAAGAAACAGCACATAAACATGAGTAAAAACAACTTTCAACGCTCGTTTTCTCGGGCAGCAGCAGCAGAAACAACGCACCCGGGGTGTCCAAACCGTATACAAAGAGAAAAACGCTCTTAGTGTGCTTGCTGGGATTTTGGGAGGAGATGATAAATTTTACCGGCTCAGAAAAACCTATTATTGGGTCACTTGGAGACATACCGACTTTTCTTCCCAAAACCCCTCTGACAAACCTTTCTAAAAGAAGTTGATGTGCTTTTGGGGGTTTAAAAAACACATCCCCCGGGAAGAAGCTTTTGCGCGATTTCAAAAATCGGAAGTACATTTTAACAACACGGCATATTTTTGATTGGGTTTCGTTTGTTAAAAGCGCGCGATGATTAAAACGCGAAAAGGGTGGGGGGAGTGTTTGAAAAGCATGAATGATGCTCGGTTTCCGGGGATAAAGCGATTTGTGACGAAGAATGTTTACCAAGCCCCCGATTGTGCAAAGAAGATGGTAAAAATGTCTTTGACGGGAGCCCCGCTGTGCGCGTGCTTCTGAATCGATCAGGGGGTACAGACGAGTTTAAATGTAGAGGATGAACGTGTTTGGGAAGCTTTACGCTGCGCCGTGTCTCCCCGATTCCCCTCGCGAAAATTTATTCCCTGATTATTTATCCCGTCGTGAAAGAAAGGAAGCATTCCCCACAGGGTTTTAGGAAAAGCCCCGCTGTATGTGTCTCGCTAATGCCGGGGGGCACTGTTATGCCACGTCTGGTGTTTGGGGAAAAAAAATAAATACGCTGATTTTACGAGCGAAAAGGGATGTATCCACCAAAAGGAAATTTACAGTGGGGAGTGATGGGTCGTTGTGTGAACGGGGGGATGGAGGACCTGTATTATCTCCCTCTTCCCCACTTTGGGCCGGAAAACCCCTTAGACAATAAAATGCCTGAAAAAATTAAGATCCAGCCGGATAACATTATTTTGGTTTGCCGCGAGGGTTTAGAGAATCGGATGAGGAATATGGCAATGCCTCATTCTTGTTTAATGAGCTTCAAAATTGGTTTGCGCAAAATTGTTTTTCCTGTTGAGTAGAGGGCGCAATTGGACCACGCCTTACCTTTTACAGGGTTTTGCACCCGGTTTTGCGTTGAAGAAAATTTGTCTCATACTGTGTGCAACCCCCTCCTTCTCCGAGGCCTGAAAGGAAAAACCGCTTGGGGAAAATGATGATGATGGGGGCGGTGAAAGAGAAAGGGTGAATTACCGGAAGGCGGACTGGGGTCTCCTAGGGAAGATAAAGGGTTTTGGAAGGGGGTCAAAACAGGGGGAAAATGATAATTAATATTTTCCCCCGTTATATTTGTATTTTGGTTTTTTTTTTGTGGTTACTGGATTAATAAATAAGGTTTAACTTTCTTCTTTTTTCTCCCCACCCTTTTTTTAAAAAGTGAAATTTTTGGTAAAACTCTAGTTTTTTACTAGCTTCCGTCTGGGAAAAGATAATCAATATATATATATTACGAGCATGCATCGAAAAATGTTTTTTCCCCAAAACACTTCTCATGCATTTTTAAACGCTATACCCGCTAATTTGGGGTCCTTCTATGGATTTGGTGGGGCTAGTTTAATTTTTTTTTCCCAAAAATTTTTAAAATTATAGCAAAAGATGATGATTTCAGTATCCAATTTCTTAGTGTGTGTAAACAGCGCCACCCCCTCTGGTTAAATTGTTTAACTAGTTCCAAAATTTAACATCGGGCCCCGCGAGAGAGGCAAAAAATTATGGGATTTTATAAATGAAAATATGCGAGACAAAATTTTTCGGTTCTCGAAGGGATGCTGTTTAAAAAATATATCCAAAGGGAAAAATTTTTATCTACGATCGGGGGGTAGATCGGTGGGCGATAGAAACTATGTTCAAAGGGGAGGAGAGGGGAAAGACAATCGTGTCCCCCCTGTTGGGGGTTTTTGCTTTTCACCTCGTATGGGCCCCATACTAGGGTTTTCGAAAAAAAAAATTTACGTTTTAGTTCCTGACTGCCCCTTGATTATAAAGATTTATATAATCATGTATAGGGTGAACCTCCGAGAAAAATGGGGTGTAATTTTGTTTTTCGTATTTTTGGGTTCTGGCCCCCTTTCGGTTTGCGGCAACAGGTTAAAATCTTAGATCATTTTCTTGCAAGTTCGGTACTAAGGGTACACGCCACACTCTATAAAAAACTTTAAAAAGACTTTAAATTGGGGTGTGCACTTACGACAGAAGGGTTCCCATAGTTTCGAGGGGGTCTTTTGTTTCCTTATACTTCACAAAACCAGGTAAATTTTGATATATAAAGACGGGCATGTATATCTGTATTTATTTTTCATCGGGACGTGTCCCCCTGTGTTTGTTTTTTTTGCAGAGCAAAGACTGACACCGCTTCGTTTCATATGATTTAGAGCACCTTTGTTCCGCCAACGGTTGAGGGTTATGGTCTCTTTGAACACCGGAAACGCAGTTAAAACCCCTTTTGAGGAGGGGCTTGGGGATATTAGTGGTGTATAGACCCCAGATAAATTTCAGAAAGGTCCGGGGGGTTTCTCTCTTTTCTCGGTAATATTTGGGAAGAATTTAAATTCCCTTTGTTTTTTAACTCGTTAAACCCGCCCCCTTTATTTTGGGTCGGTGTTATTTTGAATGAGACGGGGAAAGGAGTTTAAAGGGCTTCTCTGAAAAAAAGAGGGTGGAGGCAGTTAAAAAATACGGGGCGAGGGGAAGAGAAGGGGAGGAAAGGAGTGCGAGAAAAGAAAAAAGTGAACGATTGCAAAACGTCCCCGTTGTTCAGCTATAAAAAGATGTCTTTTTTCCTGGGTTGTCAGTTTTTAGTCGTCTTGACGAGGTGCGCAATAGTAAAAAAGAGTTGAGTGTATATCATTATTAAAAATCTGAATCGTACAAAACCCCCGTCCTCTTATTTCGGGGGTGCGATAGTTTCCCCGGTCAAATAGATTGCCATTTGAATCAGGGTAGGAAACGGGCTGAGGTGGATGTGCTGCCTTTTTAAGCGGGGGTTAATGTTCTGTTACAGATAATTTTGCAGAAATTTTGGGGGGCCGCGGCAAAAAGTTATGTTTACTTCAAAATTTTTTAAGATTAAAGGGGGGTTTGAAAAAAGGATGGTACTTTATTTAAACGAAGGGATCATGCGTATTTTGCAAATTCCCTGACTCGTAAATTAATCTGTGACGGTTTTTTTAAAAGGGGGCAAGTGAACAAATCCTCTGTATAATTTTTCGTCATAGTTCGCCTAGAAAAGGGGATGTCTCCTTTGTGAAAAACATTAGGAAGAAAAATTCTTATTTGTCATTCTAGCAACCCGGGGCTTGCGGAAGATTATTTTTCAGCCTATGAAAAAGAGAAAACTTTAGAATGAGGGTTTAAAACTGGGGGATTTCATTTTATGGGTCCGCTAATGTTAGATATGCAACAAGGATATTATCTTTAACAATGTCTCTATAGATACGACTTGAGTTTGTCGGACCGGGTTTTTTTATTAAAACAGCCCCCAGGCGGTTTGGACAAAACCTTGGTGAAATAGAGACTTGTAAAATGCATTTAAAAAACACTTAAACCGAGAATCGACGAAGGCTCTTAATAAACTTTAAATTTGCCCTCTTACACTATTTAAAAAACGCTATACAAAATTAGTTTTGGGAAGCCAAAAAACCCAACTTGCTATTGACATGCGTGGGGGGCACGATTCCTGAAAAATTATCTCTTTTTATGGTTTTACATGAAGGGTTATGCGGAGACTTAACTGAAACCTCTACATTTCGGTCATAATATTTTGAGCAAACTTTTTGTTACCGTTAAAACAAAACCCGTGTACAATATAACAGGTTTCCGAGTCGTTGCTCAATTTATATTACCCGCTTAAACCTGGGTTGGAAAAGGGGCATTCGCTTTATAGACATGGGGTTTTTGAACGTTAAAAAGATTGCTGTTTTGGGTTTGCAACCCAAAAACTGCAGGATGCGATGCTATTGAAAATTTGGAAGTCTTTGGATTGCCGTTTAATTGTCGCGCCTTTCGACTCGAAAATTTTTTTTATTTTTGGTGGGTAAGCAAGGTGTAATTTTCGTTTATAACGATGTTTTTAAATGGTTTCAGTGTCAGAGCATAGAACTGCAACAGGGTTTGAGTATTTGTCGCAAATTTTGAGGGGAGGTATGTGTTTCGGGGTTTTCTTGGTGTCAACTGCCCATTAGAAAGGGCCACAACCTAATGAATTTTTTGTGGTTAAAATACTTACTCTCGCCCTAGACCGTCAAATTTTGGGGGTTTTGTATTATATTTTTGGGAAAAACTTTTAGCTTACTTTGTTCTTATGGGATCAAACCCGGTTTTTTTCTTCTTGGGTTCAAAGGGTTTTTCGCCCTATTTTTGAAAGAGGTTTCTTTAATAGTAGGCGTTTACAATCCCCTTTATAGTTTTAAAATGCGGGCAATGTAATTTTATCATGTTCAATTTAATTTTCTGGGTGGTCGTATTTTAATTTTTCCCCTTTTTATTTTTTTCCGATTTTCAAAATTAAGATGGAAGGGTTATAAGATTTTTTTTGACATTTTTAAAATGCCCTGTGAGAGATTTTTTTGGATAGTCTCAAGCAAAAGGAAAAGTAAGCACTGTACTGGAGTTGTTTTCCCCCCCTTCCCCCCTCGTCCTACCTCCTCCCCCCTTCTTCCCCTGACCCTTTTTTTTTTTTGTGATTGTGTGGTTGGGAATTTTTCTGAGTACTGGGTATGGGTTTTAAGAAACCCATTCGTTAAAGCGTCACACCCGTCTAACCCAACCATATTTAAGATGGGGTCGAATTTGCGAAACTACCGAGGAGAAGGGTTGTAAATTTTTTCGTTTTTTTTTTTTTTTTTTTTTTTTTTTTTAGGTGATTTTTTTTCTTGGAAAAATTGTTACGGCTTTTTATTGGGGGACATAGAGAAGAACCCGTTAATCTTTTTTACAGGTGTTTATGTTGGGATAAAACGACAACGTTGCTGTCGTCTTTTTCACCGGGACGCAACTTGGATGAGGGGGAAAAAACGGGATAGTGAGTATATTCGGGGCTTTAACTTTATCAAAAGTTTTTTTTTTGCTTGTTTTTAAATTTTGAATTTTTGGGGGTAAAGCATTTTTTCTTTTTTTGCGTTTTGAGAAGGGGGGTTCCCCAAAGCCTATTATAATGTTGAGCAAACCGCAAAAAATTGACCTTTCACCGAAAAAGGATGGGAAAAACCGCCTCCTTCGGAAAAAAGAAAACGGGTGTCGAACCCTTGCCGTTGCCCAGATTCGGCTGGGGGGAAGAAAACATCGTTTCAACCACGGTTTCCAGCTGATTTAAGTCCCCCTTCCTGTTATACCCCGGAGGGGGCAAAGGGCGTGTTCCAGCGTTGTATGACAATTATATACACAACCGTCGACTTGCACGGTTTCGATCTTGGGGAGGGGTCTCCCACGGTGAGGAGTTTTTTGGCATGCGGAGTAATCGACAAAGAGAGTTTTCCCTCGCATGAACCCCCTCCGTTATTGATGGCTTGATTCCTCTCATTTACTTAACAAAGCGTGAGGGTTCGACGCATGCAGTGAAGTAATGCAGGGGAAGGGTTTGAATTTTTCTTTCATCTGCATCAATGTAGGGGGGGGAAAAAAGTGTGTGAGCGCATTTTATAGTGTTTTAAATCAAAAAAAAAAGCATTATTTTTATAACGATTTTTATAATCCTTTTCCTTAAATTTTATTCTTTTCTTGGTAAGCGAGAGAGGAGCAGAAATTATCGGTCATTGCATTCCTGGTGCCCTTTTTTTATTGATTGACAGTTTTTAGTCATTTGGAAGCGTTTTCCCTCGTCTGTAAAAATCTTCCGACCCGGGACAATTTAAAAGGTGATATTGCGGTGGTCTCTGTACACCGTTACGGTAAAAGATTTCGGTACGGGTTTGGCCACTTTTTGTTTTGATGTCCATTTTCAACCCCAAGGGGTTGTGTAGTCACATTACATGGTTATGGGTTTTCCGTGGTCATTAACCTGCTTTCACTCTCGACAAGGTTTTGGGTCATTAACTTGTCCCTGTCACCCGCGTTTGGGGGGGATACCGTCTGTAGTATATATTTGTTTTATTATTTTCTTTTGATGCGTCATGTACGAACATAAAAGCATAGTAAAGTGTTAATGATTCGGGTATGGATTATTTTTGTTGTGGACATTTGGTTTCGGTTTGCGGTTGTGTTTCGTCCAAGGTCACTGTACTCCCCGGTCCTGACCTATTTTTACATTCGTTGGGTGGTGTGT
>NW_023642155.1:25000-32500 GCF_015228065.2 Penaeus monodon
TGACAGGGAGGAGTTATGTAGTATAGAGTTAGTAGTGTGCGTTCGTAGAGTGGCGTGTACTTGAATTTGAAAGAAGGCAACTTGTATGCAAGGTGTGGGTGGGTATAGGGAGGGCAATAGTTACTCTGGCATTAAAAGGTACACTTACTTTTGATAGTAACGAGGAAGATTGTTGGTGCTGGATAGAACTGCGACATCCTGGCTGTGTTGACGAGGGTTCGCGAAGAATTAGCGAGGCAGGTGAGCCGGATTGGCGAGTGTGGCGGCGTAGAGTGCGAGGATACATCTTCAGCGACTTCGTCAGGAGGGTAGCACAGGCGTGAGTGGTCAGCACGAAGTAGTAGGACAGACATGGTGCGGGTAGGCGTGATCGAAGACGACTTGGTAGTGATGGCTGGGCGTTAAAAGAGGCGGGGAGGCACTTCGCGTGGATCGCCAACAGGCGTCGGCGAGGAGCGAGGTGGTAGGCGAATATGCATTGGCGTTGTGAGGTTCTTGAACACCGCTGCCATCAGATGTAAGCGAAAAGGCCACCGCTGTCGCCAGATGTAAGCGACACGTGAGTTGGGAGCACCACTTCGCCAGATGTAAGCGAGTGGCCACCCAAGCCACCAGAATATGAGTGACACGAGAGATTAGGAGCACCGCGTCACTAGATGTGAGCGAGACGAGAGATGGACTTGGGTGGGCGAGTGAAAAGGGGCTTAGCTTGCTGGTTTATTCTTGACGACAGATATGAGACCCCCCAAGAGACCCCCGTGTCCCCGAGTGGAGGACGAGGTGGTGGAGCTGGACCCTGTGTGGCTTGGGCCGTCTGCTGTGTCCCTCTCTGTGTCTGCCTTACGGACGTGTCCTTTTATGCGGCGGTTCCCTTCGGGGACGGATGTTTGTTCCTGTGCGAAAAGAGAAAGCCGGCGACATCTGCGTCCTGCCCAAGGAGAAGGGCTGCGTGCTTGGACGGAGGTGTGAAGTGTACATCCGGCCTTGCTACGTATTGTTGACAGCAGGATTGGAACGAGAGTTACCTGTCCCGCCTGCGCCCCGGCAGGCGCCAACGAACCATGAAGCTTGTATATATGTATATATGTATATGGGCGATCCCACAGCCTGCTGACCCCCTTTATTTGGGGTTGTGTCGGCGGGGGCGGCAGAGGTGGCGTGCACCCGGAGTGACCGGAGTGGCTTAATCTCAGTCTTGCTTTCCAGGTAGGCGCTTGGAACATCCGGTCCTTGCGACAGAATGAGCGGTTACCTCTGCTATTGCGGGAATTGAAGCGACTGGGAGTTGAGGTGGCTGCCCTCTCGGAGGTGAGAAGACCTGGTAGCGGCATGATCAGTGTGGGTAGTTACACCTACTACTGGTCGGGCCGCAGCGATGGTCACCACCTCCAGGGTGTAGCCATAGCCATCTCCAGTCGACTTCAGCCCACGGTAGTTGAGGTGACACCGGTTGATAAGCGTATTATGGCATTGAGACTGAAGCATGCTTTTGGCTTCATGTCTCTTATTGGTGTATACGCTCCTACCGATGTATATAAAATCGATGTGAAAGAGGTGTTCTATGCCAAACTCGCATCCATGGCAGACGTTTGCCCCCGGCGAGATATTCGTATTGTTCTGGGCGACTTCAGTGCGGTATCCGGCTGTGACCGAGCTGGCTACGATGCGGCCATGCGCCCCCGTCGGCGTTAGCCCCTTGATGATGATGATATATAAATATAAAATTTGGAATATATGTATCTTTATGTTTGTGTCCTAACCTAACCTAACCCAATGTAACCAATATTAATATAAATAATAATATAATAATATATATATATATATATATATATGTATATATATATATACATACCTACATATATGTATATATATACATACCTACATATATGTATATATATACATACCTATATATATACATATATACATACCTACATATATGTATATATATACATACCTACATATATGTATTTACAGGCAAAAATGTGTAATTTCACATGTTTATAGATGTATGAATATATGTTTGTGTGTGTGTATGTGTGTGTGTAAGGGTGTATGTGTGTGCAAGTGTGTGTGTGTCTATGTTTGTATTTACTTTTATATAAATACATATACATAAATATTCATGTATGTATATATAAATGGGTGGGTGCTTCATGCGCATGGTGATGTGAAGCGATGGTGTGGTAGCCTATATAGTGTAAGTGCTTGCATGCCTTCTCGCTTGCAGCTTCCACCCCTGGCTAGCTCAGTGCGAAAAAGGGAGCAGTTTTTGCATAAGTCTCCCCTGCCAGGTCACAGCCTCTCCATCATCAAGACTTCTGCAGTGCCTCCTCGTGGCCACCCATGGGTAACTGAGGTTCCTCGCTGATGGGTGGGTCCGGCACAGGCACTGCGCCGTTGGAGGGTCTACCTGGTACAACTGTTCAAAATACTCAGCCCAACGTTCACAAACCCCAACATGATCTGAGATGATCCGTCCATCCGCTGATCAGACTGCAGTCATCTGTGAGGAGGGCTTAGGGTTCAGTTTTCTCAGGGCTTGGTAGGCAGGGCGAAGGTCATTTACCAAGAAATGGCCTTCGATCTCCTCAGCAAGATTCCTGATGAACTGTTCCTTGTCCCTTCTCAGCAGTGTCTGAGCCCTACATGCCATGGAACGACGCAAGACTTGATTCCCATTCAGCCAAGCCTTGCGACATGCTTCAGTGGTCTTTAATGTCTCCAGGGAGATGGAATTCTGCCTTGTCCTTGGGGGTACACCAATGGACTCCTGAGCTGCTTCGAGTGTTATGCGCTTGAAGAACTCCTACAGAGTTGGGTCCATCAGGTTGCTGGGTTCTGTGAATCGGTCAGAGACTGCCATGGTGAACCCACGGGCACACTCCCCCTCCCTTAGTCTGTCCAAGTGAAACACCTTAGGGTGGTCACTGGAGGGACGGGGAGTTTTGAAGTGGACCCGCAGGGTAGCCACAACCAGCCTATGGTCGGTGCCACAGAACTCGGCACTGGTAAACCCTGCAATGCTGGAGGATCCTCCATAGCGTGCTAACAATAATGTGGTCAGGAGCCAGAGATCAGCTCCCGAGCCATGGGGGCTGACAGACATCTCGTAGCCAGCTCGGTCACAGCTGGATACCGCACTGAAGTCGCCCAGAACAATACGAATATCTCGCCGGGGGAAACGTCTGCCATGGATGCGAGTTTGTCATAGAACGCCTCTTTCACATCGATTTTATATACATCGGTAGGAGCGTATAATAAGAGACAAGAAGCCAAAAGCATGCTTCAGTCTCAATGCCATAATACGCTCATCAACCGGTGTCACCTCGACTACCGTGGGCTGAAGTCGACTGGAGATGGCTATGGCTACACCCTGGAGGTGGTGACCATCGCTGCGGCCCGACCAGTAGTAGGTGTAACCACCCACACTGATCATGCCGCTACCAGGTCTTCTCACCTCCGAGATGGCAGCCACCTCAACTCCCAGTCGCTTCAATTCCCGCAATAGCAGAGGTAACCGCTCATTCTGTCGCAAGGACCGGATGTTCCAAGCGCCTACCTGGAAAGCAAGACTGAGATTAAGCCACTCCGGTCACTCCGGGTGCACGCCACCTCTGCCGCCCCCGCCGACACAACCCCAAATAAAGGGGGTCAGCAGGCTGTGGGATCGCCCATATACATATATACAAGCTTCATGGTTCGTTGGCGCCTGCCGGGGCGCAGGCGGGACAGGTAACTCTCGTTCCAATCCTGCACCCCAACATTTGTCCTCCCAGGGGGACCCACAGCCCACCTTACTTGCTAGGTGGGAGGGACAACACCCCTCCCCCCAGCATTTCCATTTATAAAGGTCGTTGCCAGTGGGTCATTCTGGGGTGAGGAGGACTGGCAAGGCCCACCTCCCCCAAGCCGCCCCATTACCCCAGGGTGGCTAGGGGGCAGGAGTTGGTACAAAGCCAGAGAGTGTCCCCCATGCCGGTGGGCCAAAAACTCCGTACCTCTGGGGCCTCCTGCTGCTCCGAGATCCCCCAAAGATTTAGCTGGGACCGCAAGGTGCCCAGTTACCCATGGGTGGCCACGAGGAGGCACTGCAGAAGTCTTGATGATGGAGAGGCTGTGACCTGGCAGGGGAGAACTTATGCAAAAGCTGCTCCTTTTTCGCACTAAAGCTAGTTTAGGTTAGGTTAAGTAGGTTATTCTATGTTAGGTTAGGTCAAGTAGGGTTAGGTTAGGTATATATGGAAAATGTATATATACAAATATAAATACCACACACGCAAAACATACACCACACATCACACACACACACATATATGCTATGTGTGTGTGCGTATGTGTATGTGTGTTGTGTGCTGTGTGTGTACATTTATGTTTGTATATCACATATACATATATACCAAACTAAACCTAACGCTACTTAACCTAACCTAACATAGAATACACTAGTTAAACCTAACCTACCTAGCCTTACCTAACGTAAAATAAGGTAATCTTTACACTTCCATAACCTAACGTAACTTTATATATATATAAAATTTTATTATATATATAATAATATATATAATATACATATATATATTTGTGTGTGTGTGTGTTTGTGAGCGTGCGTGTATATATGTGTGTGTCCCGTGTATGTGTATGGGTGTTGTGTGCGTGTGTGTGTATTTATGTTTGTATATCACATATACATATATACATAACTCAACCTAACATTATTTAACCTGACGTAACTAGAATAACGCTATTTAACCTAAACCAAAACATGTGTGTGTGTTTATGTGTTTGCGTGTATGCACATATATTATTTTATATATATATAATATATTATATATAAAAATAAAATTATATATATATGTATATACAAACATAATTATATACTTTCATCCGTTTACATATGTATATATATATGTGTGTGTGTGTGGAATTTCTGTCTAACTAAGCTTATGTAACTTAACCCAAACCTCACTCTCTCTGATGTTAACCTCTTCCATGGAGCAAGGATGTACGGCGTCCTTCATCTCGTAGGGGAGGAGAAGAATCGCATATGTAAGAGTAAGATAAGTCCGATATGCGAAGCTTAGCATCGCTCAGGCTTTGCCCATGAGGGGAGGCTAATGCCGACTCGTTCACGTATGTCAGCTGCTGCTGACTCGGCTGAACCGAGTCCTTACCCGCTGTGGTACCCAGCCACAGCAGTAACCTCCAGGCGACAATTGCAACTTCTCGGGCCTGGGCGGGGCGCGAACCGCCGACCGCTCGGATGAAAGGCCGACACGTTACCTTTGTACTAGCCCGGAGGCTCATATGTAAGGGACCGTGGGAAATATATATAGGCGGTTCAGTACAATCTGACCGCTCAGTCAAGTTTTTATTATACATCTATCTCTTATCTTATGAACCATTAATTATATATATATATATAATATATTATATATATATATAAAATAATATAAAATATATATGTATGTATGTATATATAATTAGATAGATAATTATATATATATAATTATTTTATGAATTAAAATTCTTTTATGTGTGTGTGTGTATGGATGTTTGTGTGTGTAAATATGTGTATTTATGTTTGCATATATATCTATATATATTTTAATAAATCTATTTTTTTATATATATTTATTTGTATGTAGTTGTGTGTGTAACTCTGTGCGTTCTTGAGAATGTGCTTGGCGGCTAACTGTTTAACCAAACTTATCTTAACGTAACCTATCGGAACTCCACGTAACCTAACCTACTGCTACTTAGCCTAACCTAACCTAATGCAAGGTAACCTTGCTTTTCCCTAGCCTAACGTAACCTGATGTGTGTGTGTGTGTGTATTATATATATATATATATATATATATATATATATATATATATATATATATATATATATACTATATATGTACACATATATACACATACATGTATATATATTTATATACAGACATAAGCCTATAATTTCATATTTTTATATATGGAGAAGGAGACGAAGGAGGGGAAAGGGGGAACGGAGAGAAAGAAGCGGGAATAGGAGGAGGAGGAGCAGAAGAGGGGTAGGTGAAGGGGGGAACGGAAAAGATAGAAGGGAAAGGGAGGAGAGAGGAGTAGGAGGAGGGGAAGACAAAGGGGAAAGGGGGAAGGGAGAGAAAAGAAGTGAAAGGAGGAGTAGGAGGAAGAGGGCAAGGTCCTCCCCCCCCTTCCTTTCCCCCCCATTTATTCTTTGATCTCTTCCACCCCCCCCCCCCCCCCCCCAAAACCTGCCCATTCCTCCTCACCCCCCCAACCCCCAGCTTCCTGTCTTCCACCCCCCCCCCCCCCCCTCCCTTTCCTCCTCCCCCCTTTCTCCTCCCCCCCCCCTTTTCCAATTCTTTTTATCCTTCTCTTTTTCCCTTCTCTCCCCTCCTCCTTCTTTCCCACTTCATCTCCTCACCCTTACCACCCCCTTTATCCCCTTTTTCCCAAAATTTCCACTCCCGTTCCCCTTCCCTCCTCCTTCTCCTCCTCCACATTTTTCCCAAGTTTCCACCCCCCCTTTCCTCCCCCTTTCCTTTCTTCTTTTACCCTTCCCCTTCCCCTCCTTTTTCCATTCTTTCCCCCCTTCCACCCTTCCCCTTTCTCCTCCTCCACCCATTCCCACTTTTTCTCCGTTTCCCATTTTTCCTTTTTCCTCCCCTTTCCCCCTTTTTTCCTTCCTTCCACTTCCCTCCTCCCCCTTTTTTAACTTTTTTATTTCACTTCTTCCCCTTCTCCTCTTCTTCTCCTCCTTCCACTTATATCTCCCCCTTCTCTTCCTTTCCACCCCTACTCCTCTTTACTTCTATCTACCTGTTCCCCCATTCCACTTTACTTATAGGGAAACTTTATAATACCCTTTGTTAGGTTGGGTTTTTTGGTTATTTCTCTTTTTCTACTCCCAAAAACCATTTCACGCCCCCCCTCTTCCTTCTTCTTTCCACTTATATTGCTATTTTATTTATTTTTTATTATTATTATTATTATTATAAAAAAATTTGGGGGAATATTTTGGGTTAGTAATATTTGATTATGAAAACACTTTATTAACAATAAACACAAAACACATCCCCTCACAACCACAGAGCACACACAAAAAATTACATACACTATAAAATATAATCAAAAATCTTATATTCATATATTTATATTATATATAATATTATTGTATATATATATAAAATTATATAGATTATTATAGGAATTAATGGTTAGGTTAGTATGTTATTGCTAAAGGGGATCCCACTTCCCTTAAAAACTACACACACACCTTCCCCTCCCCTTCCCCTCCTCCCCCCAAATCTTCTCTCTTCCCTTTTCCCTTTTGCTTTCCTTGGGTTTGTTTTCTTTTTTTTTTTTCCCTTTATTTGCTTTATTCTTTGTCCTTTAGTTTTTTATTCCCTTCCCTCCCCTTTCCCTTTAAAAAGGGCTCCCCCCCCCCTTACCCTCTCTCTTTTCCCTTTCTTTCCTCCCTCTTTCTCCCCCCCCT
>NW_023642155.1:37500-50000 GCF_015228065.2 Penaeus monodon
ATATTTTAAAAATATATACCTATATACTATGTAATAATATCATGAATTTGTGGTGTCTTATTGTATTAAATTATATAGTTTTGTATTGTAAATATATTATATTAACAAAATAAAACCTGAATTTAAAAAGGGGGTTACCCCCTTTCAATAAAAAAGGGGCCCCCACCCCATTCTTTCAATATTACAAGTAAAATAGTATATACAAAATCTAATGCAATTATTTTTTATGATATTTAATAAAGAAAAATTTTAAAATTCATAAAGGTAATAATAAATTATATTTACAATGAAATAAATACCAACCAAATGTAAAATCCAGTGAAAATTTGAAAACTGAGTTCATTTCAAATTTAAATTAGTTTTGAAAGGACAAACCCCTAATTCAAAAAAATGAAAACCGTGACTTTGCCTTGTTAAGAAGGTTTCCAACCCAACTTTCCCGAAAGGGAAGAAAGGGCTCTGCTGCCCATTTTTTTTCCGGGATGAAACTTTGGGCAATTAAGGGCAAATTAGGTTTCAAACTTGTTTTGGCCACTTTTCCACATTTAATTTTTGGTGTATATTTAGTTGTGAAAACCCTTCTTTCAAAATTCCTTAGGTTAATTTTCAAACTTTAAAATTTAAATCTGGGCAAGCATACACCACCGGTGATAATTAAATTTTCCCTTTATTGTGAAAAACTTGATTGAGACACCATAAAAACGATTTTGGAATTGGGATTAGAGTTAAGAAACAGGACAAAACATTTCAATGAAAAATTTAAAAAATTTATAATTTTTGTTTTTTTTCTGCTTTGTTTAGCCATTTGGGAAATTTTGGTTGTATATGTTTTTTTCCTTTTTCAAAGAATTTCTTGTTAATTTATTTTTGGTTTTATGTTAATTATGGGTTTATCCCCCGGGGCCATTTCTTAAACCCCGGGGTTGTACTGTATTTTTCCAAATTATTTCATAATTTTTTAATTTTTTTATTATGCCATTTGGTTTCCCCAAAATTTAAAAATTTTTATTTATTGTTTTTAAATTCTATCATTTTATATTTTTCATTTTTTCCTATTCCCTTTGGTTGTTTATTGTTGGGAAAATTAGGTTGCCACATTGTATTCTTTTTTAAAAATTTTTATTCTGGTTTCCCTTTTTTTTTCTGGTTTCTTTTTCTTCTGGTTGCCCTTATTATTTTTTTTTGATCTTTCCCTAAAAACCATCCCCTTATTAGAACAGTTTAAATTTTTTTTCTATTTTTTGTTTTGTGTATCTTAATTTTTATGTTCATGATGTTTTTTAAATGAATAAATTTAAAATTGATAATTATATTTTTATATATTAAATAATCTTTGATTCAGTCAATTAAAATATAATTTATTATTCCCCGTTGTTTCGTTAACAATTATTTTTTTATTATATTATATTATTTTAATCCTTCATTGCAATATTTTGATCCTTTCCCCTCTCTTTTCCTTCCTTTCCCCACTATTAAGGGATTGTGCGTTTTTTTATCCTTTTTTTTACTTTTTTTTTTTTTTTTTTATTTTTTATTCTTCTTTTAATTTTTTTTTTTGTTCCTTGATTTATTCACATCTTTTCCCGAAATTCGGATTCTATTATATTTCTTCATTTTAGCTTTTTTCTTGGGGAAAAATTGGTACTATGTGACAGTATTATCATTTAATTCTTTTAAGAAGGGGGGCCCTTTTTTTAACTGGGGGGCTTTTCCTACTACCTAAAATCACAAATTTTATATTTTGAAAATTTAAATTTTTACTTCATTATTAGTTTGTTGTTTTTTTTTTATGTTCTCAAAATTCTTATTTTTATTTTTTTTTTTCGTAATTCTAATTATCTTTCATTTTATTGTTTTTCTTACAATTAATATTTTATAGAAGATAGATTTAATAATAATATAATATTATTATAATATTATTTTATATTACATCTTTATATATTAGAATTAATTTCCTTTTTTATTTTTTATTAATATTTTCCATTTTTTTTATAAATTGTTAAATTTTTATTTTTTGTCCATTGATTTGATCCTACTCCCTTTTCCTTTCTTCTTTGTTTTATTCTTTCACTTATTGCTTCGTTTTTTTTATCAACTCCCCTTTTCTTCTTCCCTTCTCCGCCCATTTTTCCTTATTTCTTGTTGTTTTTGGATTTGGTTTTTTCTTTGGTTTTCAGGTTGGTAGCTTGAGCGCGTCGTTCGTTAGAAAGGAGGAAGGATTTTATATAATTGGGGGCCTTTTGGTCGAGCGTTATTTACTTTGGGAATGGCATGGTCGGTTGTAGGCGGAGGTTAGTAAGGTTTTAAAATTTGGTTAGGAGAGAGGGCCAGGGGGGAGTTTTTTGTTGGGTTTAGAAAATAGAGGTTTGGGAGGGTTAGAGGGATTTTAAAAATTTAAAAAATTTTTTGGAAAAATTTTTAATTATGTTTTTTAATTTATTAGGTTTGTTAGTTAATTATTTAATTAAAATTATTACTTTATTTTAAATTTTGTTAATTGTTTTTTAGTAAATTCATCTACATTTTAATATTTAGTTAGAAGATAGGTTTAGAAAATAGTAGGGGTTTGTTTGTTATTTAATTTAATGGGGGGTTTATTCCAGTGTGTTAATATTGGGTTTTTTGGGGATATAATATGATATTTATTTATTTCGTATTTATTTTTTTGGGGATTTTTGTGTCTGTGGTTGGTATTAAGTTGGTAATTTTTTTAGGTTAATTTTTTATTACTTAAATAATTGGTTATCCCTAACCCTTTCCTACCAACCCAAATTCAACTTTGGGGCCTTTAAACCTTCAGTCATCCATCTTCGCAACCTAAAATACAAAGGGTTTTACAACCTTTTCCCATCCTTCTTGGCTTGTTCAGGCCAATTATTATTGGTATTACAGCCTGACTGGTAAAAAGGTTTAAGTTACCTTAGGCATTTCGTTTTGTTTAAAACTGGAGTTTGAATAGGAAATGGAGTTCCGTTCTTGAGTTGTTAGGTTTGTAGTTTATTCCGGGTTGGGGAGGTTGGCCGTAAAGGTGTACGCTTTAGGTGGGATGGGTTTGTTATTTTATGTTGCCAATAGGTTCTGGTTTATCGTTTGTGGAAAATTTACAGGTTGTTTTGGAGCAAGTTGGGGGGAGAACCCTTGGGCGATTTGAAGAATGGTTTGGATTATGACCGTTTTGAGGATTAGAGATTGGGGTTTTGTATGCCGGGATTTATGGAGGAGGGTTTTATAGGTTTCCGTTAAGAATTTTTTAGATTGGGAAGGTTCGGGAGCCCCGGAAGGGCGAAGGGGTGGAAAGGCTGTGCCATTGCGCCCCCGGGTCGGGGGGGCGTTAGCCTTGGGACTTGGGGTTGGGGTTGAGATTTTCCCGGGGAATCCCCGGGGGTATTAAAAAAATGTAAATTAAAATATTCCTTATCCAAATGTGCTACAAGGTATGGACCCCCCTTTTTGGGGATTATTTTAGGCTTATCAGGTTTAGGGTTTATTTATAATACTTAAATAGGTTAGTTAGGTCTAGAGGTCTCCTGACCAAGACCAAGAGTCAGGACTTTGGGCCTGTAGGGAACCAGTTTCAGTCGATCCATATGCTTGCGGCGAGGACGTTAAAAGTTACAGAAAGTTTTACATACCTTGGTAGCGTAGTCCCTATCTCTGGGTTTGATCGGCCAGAAGTTAGTACGGAATTGGTCTGGCAACAGGAGCCTGAACTCGCTCAACAAGAGCCTTTGAGAGATGTCGGTACTATGAAAAAGGAACAAACTGCGTGTCTTCAGGCCTTGATACTGGCCAGTATTTGCTCATAGAAGCGAAACCTGGACGCTATCCAGTGTCTTTGGAGTCTCGCCTTGATGCCTTTTGTAACAGTCCTTCGCCCAGGTCATGGTGTACAGTGGCAAGGACAGCGTGTCCACCGGCGGTTACACAGGGGGGGGGGTGAGACTGGGCATGGGATTTGTTACTTGCATAATCCCCGTGATCGCCAACTCATGCTATGATGTCACCTAGCTCGTCTCCCTGTGGACTACCCTGCACCGTCAGGTTTCTCTCTGCGAGACAAGCTGGGTGAGGAGACCTGTGGGACGACATAGGAAGATCATGGCTTGGGCAGCTCGGTGAGACCTGTCGCGGGGAATTAGGGATGGGCCGTGTGCCTGCCCTGGAGACTTCGCCGCGAGGGATCCGCGTAGCTGGAAGCGAAGGGTGGTATATACCTTTCGCGAGGAATTAGATATGGGCCGTGTGCCTGCCTGGATACCGCGCCGCGAGGGATCCTCGTAGCTGGAAGCGAGGGTGGATGCGCATGCGCCCCCGTCGGCGTTAGCCCCTTGATGATGATGATTATGAATATATGTATATTATAAATGTATATATACACATCTTCTCTATATTTATCTATAGATATATATATACTATACATACATATGTGTATATATATGTGGTTATATATATATAGTATATTATATATATATATATTTTTATAATTTATTAGATATTTGTATATACATACATATATATTCTATATATTATAATATATATATCTATATCTATATCATTTATTCTCTCACATATATATTATATAACACACACACACACCACCACACACACACGGCGCAACACACACACACCACACACACACACACACACACACACACCACTACCTCTAGTATATATATATATAGATATAATATATATATATATATAATATATATATACAAAGGACCACACAGCACACATAGACACAACTACACCACTAGAAAAAGGAAATAAATTTAGAATATATATATATCTATATATCTATATATATCTAATATATATTATTATCTATGTTGATAATATATAGACATTCATATGTATATATATAATATATATCTATATATATTTATTTATAATTTCTTTCTCTTTTTTCTAGTGTGTGTGTTTGTGTCTATGGGGGTGTGTGTGTGTGTTTATATAGATAATATCTATATATATATATATATATCAATATATATATTTATATATATATAGATATATATACATATATATATATAATTATATATTATATATATATATATATATATATATATATATATACAAAGACCAACCAACATATACAAAACAACACACACTAGAAAAAGGAAATTAATTTAGAAGTATATATATATATATAGATATATATATATATATATATATATATATATATATATATATAATATATTAATCTATAGTTTATCAATTTATTTTTATTTTTTTCTAGGTGTGTGTTTGTGTCTATGGTGTGTATGTGGGTGTTTTATATATATATATATATATATCTATATAATAGTATATTATATATATATATATATATATATAATATATATATATATGCATATATTATAGCTAAATCAGAGATAGTTGTGTATCTATACATTTATATATATATATATCTATTATATTATATTATCCTCTATATATATATATATTATAGTATATATTATATATATATATCTATATATATTATAATATATCTATAATCTATATATCTAGACAACAAACACAAAGACTAAAATAAAATATTAATGGATTTATAAATACTAGTATATATATATCTATTCACTATTCTATCTATATATATATATTATATATCAATATAATATACTAATAATAGCATATAGATCTATAGTATATATCTATATATATATCGTATATATACATGTACATTCTTATAGGTAATGTTCAATTAATATAATTTAATACATTACATGGTATATATATCCTTATATATATCTATATACATATATCTCTATCTACTATATCTATATATCTACTCTTCTATATGTATGTATTAAATGTATTATATCCATCTTTCTCCCTGTTTATCTATGTTATATTACTCATCTATATATATACCATTCTATCTCTCATATATATTAGCTTCTATATCTCTATCTCCTGGATATCTTCCATCTCTCTGTTTCTATACTACTATCACATATTAATCTATATCTCTACGCTCTCCATCTATCTATCTCTATCTAATGTATATCATCTCTCTCCCTAGACCTTCTAGATCCCTTCGAGCTAGATTGTTATATATACCTTCATTATATACATATATATATAAAATATTTAAATATAAATTAATGTGTGTGTGTATATATTAGATATATCTATATATATATACTATATAGTAATATATATCATATATATATATATATATATATGTATTATACACTAGTAGTCTATTTAAATCTATTTCTATTTTTTCTACGTGTATATATATAGATTATAATCTATATATTCATATATCAGATAATATCTAATATACTCTACTATCTAGCTGATATCTCGATCTGTTCTGTGTGTCATCTTTCACTTCTCTATTTCTATATCTCTATATATCTCTCTCTCTATCTTTCTATCTATATATATATCTATATCTATATATATATATATATCTATGTTTTATATATTAAGGTGTATAAACCTCTATCTCTATATTCATCTTACTATATATATATATATATATCTATCGATATCTATATCTCATATATATCTATATATATATCTAGCTATCTCGTATAGATATGTAGATATAGATATATCTGGTGTGTGTGTGTGTGTGTGTGTGTGTGGGTGTGTGTATCACGTATTGCTCTGTTTGTGCATAATCCTATGTTATATCTCTATTCTATCCTATACATATACAGCTAGGCATCCATATATATACTATTATGTTGTGGGGGTGTTTTTATCATATGTGTGTGTGTGTGTGTGTTTGCTGTTGTAATGTGTCCTATTATTTGTATATATGTGTGTATATTTATATTAATAAATTTTTTTTCTATATATATTGTATATATATAGATATAATATATATCTCATATATATATATATATAATATATATATTATAGATGTGTGGGTGTATATATATAATATAATATAAATATATATATATATATAATTAATATCTCCTCTATTATGTGTGTGTGTGTGTTGTGTGTTTGTGTGTGTGGTTGTGTGTGGTGTGTGTGTGTGGTGTGTGTAATATGTATCTATCTCTATTTTTTCTATGGTTCTCTATATAATATCTCTATCGACTATATATCTATCGTATTCTCTATCTATTATAGATAATCTATTCATACTCTCTCTCTGTATCTATCATCTGATCCACTATCTCTCTCTCTCTCTATCATCTCTCTCTCTCTCTCTCTCTCTCTCTATCTCTATATCTGTCTGGTTATCTCTTCTCTCTCTCTCTCTCTTCTCTTCTCTCTAAATCTCTTTCTCTCTTTCTCTCGTGTCTAGTATGTTTGTAGTCTATTCTCCCTATCTCTCTATCTATATATATACTATCTTCTGTATCTCTCATACTAACTCATCTCTAACTCTCTCTCATCTCTCTTCTCACTTCGTCTATATACCCTACCTCTCTCTAATCTCTCTTCTCTCTCTATCTATCGTCCTAATACATATCTAAATATCATCTACATCTACCTAATAATCTATATTCTGTCTATCTATATATATCTATATATACATATATCTAATATATATAATCTCTATACTGTTATCTGTCTTCTCTATATCTGTTCTATATAGCTATACTATATACCATAGGAAAAAAAAATAATATATATATAACATATTATACACACACACACACACACACACACACACACACACACACATATATATATATATATTATATATATATATATATAATCTCTATACGATATATATTATATATGTGTATATATACATCCATCTATATATTCCATCGAAAAAAATATATCTATACATATGATACAGCACGCACAGACGCACATTTAATTACGTTTTTTAGGTTCGATGGTGTAGTTAGGGTTAAGTTGGATTAGTTTAGGTTTAGGTTAGGCGTAATTCGTTTTTTTTTTACTTTTAGTTATTTAAGTTAGATTAATTTAGTAGTTTAGCAATTAGATTTGGCTTAAAATTAGGTTAAATTCGTTAGGTTTAATTATTTAATACCTTACCAAACTAAACTCACTTTTACACCTTAATCTAACCTAAACGTACCTACCTAACCTAACTAACCACAATCTACCACCCTAAAACATAAATAACTAAACCTAAAACTATATAACTTAACCTAATTAATAAAGTTACCTAACCTATTTAAGTATATAACTAACCCTAACCTGATAAGCTAAAATAATCTACCTAACCGTGCCTAACTAAACCTAATCTCACTGAAACGAACTAATCTTAAGCAAACGAGCCAAAACCTAACCTAAAGCTATCTGAAGTAACAGGTCAATATTCTAGCGTACCAATCTATCATAACCCTACTAAACCAAATCGAATTTAACTTAAGCTTATCTAAAGCCACTAAAACCTAACCCATCTTAACTTAAACTAACAAACCAAATCCAACCCTTCTATACCCTAATATTAACTCCACCTACCTAGTCCATACTAACCTAATTAGTTCATCTAACCTAACGAAACCTAATCTACATACACACATACCGTAACTAACCTTCTCTAATCTCAATAAATTAACTTACGAAACCTAACCTAACATCCCTACTAACATAATATAACGAACCATAACATAAATAACCTAATCTATTAAAACCTAAAATCCAACTAAAATAAAACAGGACAAATACCTAAACCTATTCTAATCTAATACAACCGAAGATAACTAACCTAAACCTAGCCTAACCAAAATCTAAACCTAACTAAACTTAATATAACCTTAACTAACCTAACGTATCCTAAACCAACGAAACCTATGCTAACAAAAAAATAACATAATCTATCCCACCTAAAACTCATCTACCTAAAAAAAGGCCACCTACCTAACTTTATATAAAACTAACCTAACCTAACCCTAACTATACGTAACGAAACGTAACCTAGACCAAATTTTAACCTATCAAATCTATCCTAATGTAATATACCAAAACAGCAATGAAACCAAACGTAACTTAACCTAACTAAGATACTGGCAGGTAGATACACAAATAGATAGATGGGCCGTGAGAAGTCTGACTAGCAGAAAGACTGGGTAGGTTGAAGATAGACAGATACGTAAAAAGGTAAAAAGGTTTAAAAAAAAACAACGTAGGTAGTAGTATTAGCTAGATAGGTAGATATTGTTAGTTAATAGATAGAAGTGTAGGTAGGAAGTAATCGATAACCATTATTCTAAACTGGACATATCAAATTATACAAATATACACTACTTATACACCAGAAACACATGCAAATATAATATATGAATAAATAAATGGATTACTATATATACACATACAATACATATATCACCTGTCTCAATGTACTATTATATATACCTCACACACACTAATATATATTTATATGTAACATATATCATATATTTGTTTTCCTATATTGTGTTGATGTGTGTGAGTGTAATGTGTGCCTCTGACCCTGCCCACCTCTCTGCTGGCTACAACCCCCAACCGCACGAGGCTCCGCCCCCTCGGCGCTCTCGGGGCTTCGCCTTATTGCTAAATGCATCAGACCGCCACAAGTGACCCAAGGACTCAGATAGTATGGCAACATCGTCGGCAAAGTCCAAGGTCCTGAGACCTTTGTATGCCTAGTGTTTGCTCACACTGACTTTGGCTAGTAGCTCCTGCCCATTATCCAGTCCATACAGGTGTTTGAAAAGTGGTTGGTGCAAGGACACAGCCTGCTCTCACCCTGAATTAGCAGGGAAGAGTTCGACATACCCCCTCACAACAGTTTACAGTCCTTTCAGTACCAGTATAGAGGCTTGCTATCGGCCAATAATCTGTTTCGGAATTCCCCTGAGGCCTCAGGATCGCCCAAGCGATTCCCGCATGCAACAGAGTCAAATGAATTCTTGAGGTCATGTAGTTGCAAGAACCCACGCTAAACTCCACGACGGGCGTTCCACAATTACTCGCATACCCCCATCACACTTTACAAGCACTTTCAGTCCAGTATAGAGGCTTGCTAGCAGGCCAATAATCTGGTCGGAATTCCCTGAGCCTCAAGATCTCCCAAAGCGATTCCCGATGCACAGAGTCAAATGACTTTTCTTGAGGTCAATGTAGGCATTGCAAGGCCCACGACTAAACTCACGACGGCCGTTCACAATTACTCGAAGGCTAGTATACGGTACTTCCAGACTGCTCCGGTCTCTGATGCCTCATGTAGGTGGTTGCGGATCCGTTTCAGAGAATGTGAGCGAGAACTTGCCTGGTATAGGGCTGAGCAGTGTAATGCACGGTAGTTTGCTACAGTCCCAAGATCCCCTTTCCCCCTTCCGAGAGGGATGACGATGCCTCTCAGGCGGTCATGGGAATGGTACTAGACTGCCAGATGGCAGTCAGGCGTATGCAGGCCCCCGAGCCATAGGTTCACCCCCAACCGTTAGCATTTCGCAGGGATTCACATAGCCCTGCAGCTTTCCACTCTTCAGCTGGAATCGCCAGCCACTAACCTCATGTTAGGGTAGGAGGTTCCTACTGATGGGTGGGTCTGGCACAGGCCAACTGGTACCATGATCGCTTGCATCCAACTACTGTGTAATGTCTACCTGGTACAACTGTTCAAATCCTTCAGCCCCACGTTCACGAGCCCCAACATGGATCTGAGATGATCCGTCCCCATCCGCGATTGAACTTCAGTCATCTGTGAGGAAGGCTTCTAGTTTTCAGTTTTCTCAGGGCTTGTAGGCAGGGCGAAGGTCATTTACCAAGAAAGGCCTTCGATCTCCTCAACAAGATTCCTGCTGAACTGTTCCTTGTCCATTTCTCGCTAGTGTCCGAGGCCCACGCACCATGGAACGACCGCAAGACCTATTCCCATTCACCGAGCCTTGCGAACAAGGCTTCGTGGCCTCTAATGTATCCAGGAGATGGAAGTTCTGTCTTGTCCTCGGGCGTAAGCCAATGACTACGAGGCTGCTTCGAGTGTTACTCGCTTGAAAAGCTCCCACAGAGCACTGGGTCCGTCAGGTTGCTGAGTTCTAGTGAATCGGTCAGAGACGCCATGGTAAACCCAGGGCGCACTCCATCCTCCCTTAGTCTGTCCAGATGAAACACCCTTCCCCCAGCGTTTCAATTAATTCGTGACGTTGCCAGTGGTATCTTTCTGGGGGGGAGGACTGGGAGGCCCACCCCCCCCATGCCGCCCAATTACCCCAGGTGCTAGGGGGCGAGTTTTGTACTAGCCAGAGCGTTATCTACACCCGGTGGGCCATAGCTCCTACCTCTGGGGTATCTCCTACGCTCCGAGATCCCCCCCAAATTAGCCTGGGACCAAAGGTGGCCCTTTACCCATGGGTGCGCCACGAGGAGGCACTACAGAAGTCTTGATGATGAGAGGCTCTGACCTGGCAGGGGAAAGACTCTTGCAGAAGCTGCTACCTTTTACGCATTGAGCTACCCAGGCATTCACGGCAATTACAACTATCTAGGCTACCACACCATCGCTTCACATCACCATGCGCGTGAAGCGACCCACCCACATATATATATATTATATATATATATATATATATATATATATATATATTATGGTATATATATATATATGATATTATAATATTACATATATATATCATTTTATATATAATATATGTATAATCTATAAATGTATATATACACATCTATCTCTATATTATATCTATAATATATTATATTCCAATTACATATATCTGCGAATATATATATATATATATCTATATATTATATATATCTCTATATATATATATATTATCGATAAATACCGAGATAGATGTGTATATATACTTTAATACATATATATATCTATAATACCATATAATACACACACCCACAACAGACAACACACACACACACACACACACAACAACACACCCACACACACACACACACACATATATATATTATATATTATATATATATATATATATATATATATATATATATATATATATATAATATTTATATATAAATGTGTGTGTGTGGGTTAGATATATATATCAATTACCACTATATACATACATATATCTACTATATATATATATATTATATATATATATTATAAAATATATATATATATATATATTATATATATTAATAGATGTGTATAATAATATATATATATATATAGCTATATATATGTGTTTGTTGTGTGTGTTTGGGTGTGTGTGTGTGTGGTCTGTGTGTGTGTTCATATATAGAATATTAGTGATAATAGAATAGATAGATAGATATATATATATATATAGATATATATATATACCATATATAATACGTTATATATGGTATCCATATATATACATATATATATTATATATATAATATATATATATATATATATATAGAGAGAGAGGGGGGGGGGGGTGGGGGGAGAGAGGGAGAGAGAGAGAGGGATAGAGAGCGAGATAGATATCTATATTTATATATATAAACAATATGCATATATATACCTATATACTAATATATATGTGTTTATATATATATATTATAATCTAATATATATAATTATTATATAAGGATTTATATCA
>NW_023642155.1:56717-61717 GCF_015228065.2 Penaeus monodon
ATAGATAGATAGATATGCATATATGAATATATATTTTTTACGATATATGTTTACTAGATATTTATGGATATATGCAATATATAATTTCACACACACCCACACACACACACACACACCACCACAACACACACACACACACACACACATAATTAAATTATATATATATATATAATATATATATATATATATATATATATATAATATATATAGTATGTGTGTGAATAATAGTGTATAGGTGTGTATACTATATGTGTTGTGTTTTATATATATATATATAGATATCATATATATATATATATCTCTATATATATATATGCATATATGAAATATATGTTTATACAGATATATATGTATATACATATATTATGTATATATGCAGATTAGATATATATATTTATACACACACCCACACACACACACCCACACACACCCCACACACCCACACCACCACACACACACACACACCACACACAACACACACACACCACACATGTACGTACATGCCATGCGTCGACAGATTGCTACACACAGACACCACAAATACACACACACCACACAATACACACACACACACCACACATACACACACACACACACACCACCACACACACACACCCACACCCCACACACATATATTTATATATCTATATATATATATATATATATATATATATATATATATAATATGTTATACATTATATATATATATATATATATATACTAATAGATATTATTATATATATATATAGTATATTATATTATATTATACATATAATAAATATATGGATAGATAGAAGATATGTTAGATATATAATTATATAGAAATGAAGTTTATAGATTATTGACAAATAAATGTTTATCTATATTATAACTATATATATATATAATATATAATATATATATATATATATATTATATATATATTATACCATAAATATATATATATAAATATATACTATATATAGTATATAAGTTTACACTACATATCGATATAGTATAGATATATAATATATATTATATCTGTATATATTTCTATCTCTCTAGATCTATATACTCGACTCGATCATTATGCTAGATTGCATATATGAATATCCTCTTTCTACAGATCTATATGTATCTCCACTCTCTGCATATTCCATCTTTCACCTATATTTGATGTCTATATGTCTCATCTATCTTTACCCACCCACACACCACCATACACACAGATACCCACACACACACCACACACACACCACACACACACAACACACACACACACCACACACACACACACATATATATATATAATATATTAGATTATATATATATATATATATATTATATATATATCTATCTATTAGTGTTTGTGTGTTTACTCTATATGTGTAATCTGGTGTGATCTAGATACATGTGTGGTGTATTATATTATTATATATTAGTATTATAATATATATATATTCTGCATTAGAATATTGTTTATACGATCTTATGTATATACATATATTTATGTATTTATGCATATATATATGATATATTTATACACACACACACAGACCACACCACACACACACACACACACACACACACACACACACACACACACAACACAACCACACACACACACACACACACACATATATTATATATATATATGTATATATATATTATAATATATATATATATATATATATATATATATATATATATATTATATGTGTTGTAATGTAGCGTTAGGTGCGCGCGAGACCCAGCGACGACTGCGGTGTAGGCGACACCACTTATAGTTTTTTAATTTACGTACATAGGCCTTCCCCTATTTGGCTTACACACCTGAGCTGCACCACCCACTTATTTTCGTGCGAGGAACGCGTATATTTGGCGTGTGTGTGTGGATATGAATACAAGAGTATGTGTCAAAGATAACGTGTGTGTGCTGCGTGTGTGTGTGGGAGTACGGTATGACAGAGTTGGGAAGCGTGTTTAAACAGAGGAGGACGCGCACGCGAGTACACCTACACTCGCGAGTCTCGACTTTGCTCAGGCGTAATTAGGAAGCTGTACCTAAATGCTTCGTCCAACAGTATTTGAGTGAAACCCTCTGCAGATCGTTCACAAAACGTTTGTATGGAATTCCTCCGTTAACAACCCAACTAGCGTCCCGTGCGCGGGGTCTTAGTGATCAGCGCCCACAATGCTCAAATCGCTGGTTTCCTCTTTTTAGACTTCAAACGTACCTGCTCCGATTTGTTGATAAACAAATTCTCCGGCAAGGGAACCTCGTTTTATCGAATCTACTACTTTATTTCGCACCTGGCTTTTAATTTTAGGCCCACTAACCATTAAGGAGGTAGTAACTTTTCATTATAATTTATTATTTCCAAGTTGAAAATTGTTCATTCCTTTCATTTGTCATTGTTATTATTGAGGGTCTTTATCATTAGGTTTCATTTCTCGTTATTTATCGATTCATTCTAGTCACTTTTGTTTACCTTTACAGGCGTATATTCTTAGTGAAAGGTTTATTATAATTACCTATAAAATCTCAGAATATATTGAATTATATCTATATTTCCAAGTCGCCGATCCTTTTAACTTCACACATGTTTACATTGCCTTTCCTTACCTTACAATAATCATTTTGGTGAGGAACTCATTGAAATATTAATAAGGGTTCAAATCAGGAGTATATTTTAAAAGAACAAATAACAGTAAAATGGTAAATGGTTGAAACCATGGGGGGGGTTATTTCCGCATTAATAAAAATTGGAATTACTTGAAAAGCACAAATTAAAATAAGGAACAATGTAAAATAGATGAACAATTTAAAATAAAGAGGCACCGGGATTTCCTAATAAAGGCTCTAAACTGCTAGCCTGCCCACTACGACCTGTCTACCACCGCGCGTACACAGCCACTTTACGCCTACCAGCTGAACCCTGTCTCTCGGCCTCCTTGCCCCAATCACCCCTCGAGCAGAAGACCCGACCGTCACCACTAAGGTGGCTAGATCAACTTTGACCCCGCCCATTTCCTTGGCCGACGGTTCTCTCACGGGCGCTCCACATTTTAAGAAGTAAATGTTGCATATGTGCTCTAATAAAAATCCCTAGACTTAAAACTAACCATTCTAAAATTAATAAAATATGGAATTAAAATGGAAATACAACAAAAATGCATTAACAACATATAATATATATATCATATATATATAATATATATATATATATATATGAAATACCAAAGCAAAAATAAAAACGAAATAAACGAGATATAAGAAAAACATCAAAATGGCTAAGGGATCGCATCTAGAAAGTTAATGGATAAAAGAACTTTCAAACCGAATACCCTAAATTAAAAATAATCCCCCAAAGTATAATTTTCTTTAATGCGGACCCCATGCTCTAATTTGTAGCAGTAACTATCACCTCGGGCCTTTAACAAATTTCCTGAATTATACATGAACATTTCGTCACGACATGAGGTTGGTAGTGGATCAACGACGAGTTCATAGACGATGAGAAAAATCGGGGGGAGCTGCGTCTGATGACGGAGCTGGCCACGACAACTCCTCCACCACAGACTCGTTTCCGTAGGGAGGCTCGTCTTGCTTTCTGCTTCTCTTGCAACTGTTGCATGAATAATCCGTCTGTTAAGAGATAGCATCAGGATGTCTACTGCAAAGAGAGCACGTGAGTGAGTAACAGGATTTATGTTGTGGAGATACAGCTGCAGAATTAGATATCATTAAGAAAACCCATTGGTGCCACGACCCATACAAAACAAGACAGCCATCTGGCTGCTACCAACCACCTGACCCATCAACACCTTTTTACTTGCTAGTTACCGATCCCAGCATCCGGAATAACAGCCTATGCTTCGCCTTCTGAATCGTTCGGGGCCTCAGGATTGACTGGTTCTTCATCTGCCTCTTGCTCATTCAAGGGTTCAATTTCTGCTCGGGCGACATACGGACGTAATCGATTTGCGTGGACGACCATATCGTAACGGCGGTTCATAGGATGCTGCACGGCGTATGTTACTGGACCAATACGTCGTCTTATTCTCACTGGACCGCTCCATCGGGGCGCTAGGGCGGCGTGGCGGCCGCGCTGTTGTGTCAGGTTCTCCTTTACAAGGACGAGGTCGTCTGGATGGAACTCGTGCGGGCGACATAGGTTTCCATCGTGGTCCTGCGCCCAGCGTCTACGAGCTTCGCGGAACGTCTGAACGGCTGTTTCTCTGGCTGCCTGCAGGCGCTGTCGGTACGTAGCGGCTGCGGTCTCGTCCACGTCCTGTTGGTTCGTGTCGCCTACGGGGAAAAATAGGTCTCGTCTGTCAGAAGAAATAGGGGCGTGTCATTAACGCTTCTGTGGACCGATGTGTTGACGGCGAGACGTACGTATGGGAGCAAATCGTCCCAATCCTCGGGATGCTCCAGGACTGAGAGTGGCTAAGGCATCCTTTATCACACGGTTGGCCCTTTCTACCATGCCATTTGCCTGTGGGTGGTAAGCTGTAGTAAACATGGTGCGAATTTTCAAGATCCTACATACATCTGTTAATAACCTATTTGTAAACTCTGTACCTCTGTCTGTCAGTAGGGCTTTTGGTGGACCAAAGAGTGTAAGATACTCCTTTAAGATCGCCTCGGCTACTGTTTCGGCGTCTTTACTAGGCAAGGCTATCATCTCAATAAACCAAGTGAGATGGTCAATCAGGACCAGCACAAACCGATTTCCTCGTGCAGAATGATGCAAATCTAATATATATATATATATATATATATATATATATATATATATATATATATATATATATATATGTGTGTGTGTGTGTGTGTGTGTGTGTGTGTGTGTGTGTGTGTATGTGTGTGTGTATTACACACTCCATATATACATATACTTATACATAAATATATATATGTATGTATATATGTATATCTGTATAAATATACAGATATATGGCAGGGAGGGAGGGAGAATGAGGGCGAGAGGGAGAAAGGGAGGGAGAGGGAGGGA
>NW_023642155.1:66426-71426 GCF_015228065.2 Penaeus monodon
TTATAATATTATTAAATATAAAATATAAATTTATAATTTTTAATTTTTTATTTTTTATTTTTTTTCTTTTATTTTTTTTTTTTTTTTGTTTTTTTTTTTTATTTTAAATTTTTTTTAAAATATATATATATATATATTTTAAATATATATATATATAAAAATATATATATTATAATATATATATATATATATTATATAATTTATATATTATAATAATTTATATAATTAAAAATTATATATTTAAAATTATATATTATTTTTATTTATTTTATAGATTTATTATTTAAATATTAAATTTTTTAAATTTTTAAATTTGTTTAAAATAATTATTTAATTATTTATATATATATATATAATATATATAAATATTATAATTATTTTTTAATATAGGGCATATTTTAAAAAAAAAATTAGAGATGTTGTTTTAAAACTTTATTATATATATATTTATATTATATTTTATATAATTATATAAAATTTATATTATTATTTTATTTTATATATTTTTCTTACTTTTTTTAAAATATTGTTTTAAATAATATATTATATTATATATATTTTATTATTATTATATAATATAAAAATAATAAATATAAAATTTATATAAAAAATTATATTTATATTATTATATATATATATATTATATATTATATATATATTTATCTGACCAAAACAAAAAGACTAAAATGAATTAAATGGATTTTAAATATATATTATTATATTAATTAATATATATATATATTATATATATATATATATATAATTAATAATTTTATATATATATATATTTTAATATATAATATAATTTATATATATTTTATACATGTACATATATTGTATTATTTATATATTTTTACATATAAATTTGTGTATGTTTATATATATAAAAATTATATTTTAAAAATTATTATTTTATATATATATTATATTATTATATATATTATTTATATATTATATATATATATATAATATATATAATATATATATATATATATATAAAATAAAATTTGTATATAATGTATATATATACATCTTCCCTGTTTATCTATATATATATATACATATTAATTATATAATAATTATAATTATATATTATATATTATTTTATAAAATAATATATTTTATATATATAATAGTAATAAAATTTAAATATATATATTTTAGATAAATTGGGTAGTTGTATATATACATTATATAAAATTATTAAAAAATTGTAAATATAAATATAATGTGTGTATGAAAATAATAATATATATATATATATTATTTTATATATATTATTTATATATTATATATATAATATTATATAAAATGTATATATCATATGTATATTTTAAATCTATTTTTTTTTTCTAGTGTATATATATATATATATTATATATATATTATATATATTTTATATATTATTATATTAATAGAAGATATATGAAAAATTTATATGTTGTGTATTTTATATTTTTTATATATAAATATGTTTTATATAGGGTGTGTTAAACACCTATCTCTATATTCATCTGTAATATTTTTAAAACCCTATATATTATATATATATTATATATATTATAATATATATATATAATATATATATAGATTATATTTGTTTGTGTGTGTGTGTGTGTGTGGGGTTTATCTTTTTGGGGCTGTTTGTGCATATCTTGTATATTTTCCCCATCTCTTTTCTTACATATACAGTATTATACATATTTGTGGGGGGTTTTTTTTTTAATATGGGTGTGTGTGTGGTTTTCGGTATTTATATTTTTTGAAATATATGTGTGATATTTTATTTATTTTTTTTTCTATATATTTATTTTTATGTAATATATTATATTAATAAATAGAAAATATTAATTATTATAAAATATATATAATATATATTGTGGTTGGGGTTGTGTTATAATATATATATATTTAAAATATATATAATAATATATATATTAATATATATATTATTTTTGGGGTTTTTGTTGTGTGTTTTTTGTGTGTGTTGTTGTTTTTTTTGTGTGGGTTTGTGTAAAATAGTATTATATTTTTTTTCTATGGTTTAAATATATATTAAATATATTTTAAAAAATTATTATTGAATTATTATATATGTATTTAAAATTATATTTTATATAAATTTTAAAAATATATTTTAAAAATATATATTATATATAATTATTATATTATATTTTATTGTTTTTTAAATTTAATATATTATATATATATATTATTTTATATTTTTTTAGGTTTTTATATTTTTTATATTTATTATTTTTATTTTTTAAAAAATATAATATATCTTAATTTTGTTAATATTTTTATTTTTAAATTTATAATATATATATTAAATATATATATAATATATATATAATTTTTTAATTAAAATTTTATAAATATATTATTATATATAATATAAAAATTTTTTTATATAATATATATATATTGTTTATGTTTATAATGTATATATATACTTTTAAAAACCTAGAAAAAAAAAAAAATATATATAATTATACATTTATACCCCACACCACCCACACACCCCCACACACACACACCCCACCACAATTTATATATTTTAATTATATATATATATTATATATATATATGTATATATATACATACTTAATAACCATAGAAAAAATTAAAACATATTATACACGCCGCACGAAGCACATTTAATTACTTTTTTTGGTTCATTGGGTGTAGTTTTTGTTGGATTAGTTTGGTTGGGTTTGGTTTAATTCTTTTTTTTTTATTTTAGGTTTTTAAGTTAGTTTAAAGTTTAGTTGAGCAAATTAGATTTATTAAATTAGGTTAAATTACGTTAGGTTTAATTATGTTAATATTACCAAAACAAAACCCCAATTTTAAACCTTTAAACTAACCTACCGTCCCCTACCTAACCTAACTAAAACAATCTAACCCAACCTAAAAACAAAAAATAACAAAAACCAAACTAATCAAAATTTAAACCAATTTTAATTAAAATTTAAAACCCAAACCTTTTTAAAGTAAAAACAAACCCCAACCTGAAAGCCTAAATAATCTAACCAAACCCGGGCCCTAAAAAAACCTATCTCACTGAAACGAACTAAAATCAAAGCAAACACCCCAAAAACTAACCTAAGTACTGAAGAAAAGTAAAATTTCTGCGTAACATCTATATACCCTAACAAAACCAAATCAAATTTTAAACTTAAGCTTACAAAAGAACTAAACCAAACCCATCTTAATTAAAAACAAACCAAACCCAAAAACCAAAACCCTTCTATCCCCAAATAAACAAAACCACCTAGCCATACTAACTAATTAGATAAATCAAACCCTAACGAACCAACTAAATAACAAAACATAACGTAACTAAACCTTCTTAATTTTAAAAAATTTAAACTTAAACGAAACCAAACCCTAACAATCCCAAACTAACTAATATAACGGACTAAAAAAATAAACTAATTATTAAAACCTAACCCAAACATAACAAAAACAGGAAATACCAAAAACCTATTCTAATCTAATAAAACCGAAGATAACAAAACCCAACCTAGAAACCCAAAACTAACCTAACTAACTTAATAAAACCTTACAACCTAAGTATCCAAAACCAACAAAACCTATGCTAACAAAAAAATAACATAACTACCCCACCTAACGTCTCAAACCAAAACAAGGCCACCCCTACTTTTAAAAAACTAACCTAACCTAACCTAAAAATACTAACGAAAAAGTAAACCAACCAAAATTTAACCCATTCAAAACTATCCTAACGAAAAATAAAAAAAACGCAATGAAACCAAAAGTAACTTAACCTAACTAAAATACTAGGCAGGGGAATCCAAAGGAAAAGATGGGCCGGTGAGAAAAGGCTGACTAGCAAGAAAAATGGGTAGGTTGATAATAGACAATCGTGGGGGTACGTAGGTAGGGGTAGATAACTAGATAGGGAGTATTAGTAAGTAAAAAAGTGAGGTAGAAGGTGTGATAACCAATTATCAAATGGACTATAAAAATTTTACAAAAATACTATTATACCACAGAAACACATCAAAAATAAATAGATAAATAATAATGGGTATTATATATTAAAACATCTATTACACCTGTATCAAAGTATATATATTTATTAAAATACACACACACTAATTATATGTAATGCATAATGTATATATTTGTTTTCATATATTTTGTATTTTGTGTGGTGTTTTGCCCTGACCCCGCCCACCTCTCACTGGCTACACCCCAACGCACGGGCCTCCGCCCCCTCGGGGCCTCTCGGGGGTTCGCCTTTTGCTAAATGCATCAAAAACCGCCACAAGTACCCAGGACTCAGATAGGATGGCAAAAACGTCGGCAAAAATCAAGGTCTGAGCTTTATATTTCCAGTGTTTTCTCCACACTGCTTTGGGTAGTAGCTCTGCCCCTTTTCCATCCTACAGGTGTTGAAAAGTGTTGGTGCAAGGCACAGCCTTGCCCCCCCCTGAAAATTTGCAGGGAAAGTTCGACAACCCCCTCACACTTTTACAGCACTTTTAGTACCCTATAGAGGCTTCTATCAGGCCAAATCTGTGTCGGGAATTTCCCCGAGCCTCAGGATCTCCCAAAAGCGATTCCCCATGCACCGAGTCAATGTTCTTGAGGGCAATGTAGGTTGCCGCAACCCCCGACTAAATCAGACGGCGTTCCACAATTTTAACTACCCCATCACACTTTACAGCACTTTTTACCATATAGAGGTTGCTATCAGGAATAAACTGTGCGGAATTCCCCCGAGCCTCAAAAATCTCCCAAAACGAAATTCCCCATGCCCGAGTCAAAACTTCTTTAGGTCAAAGTAGGGTTTCAGCAACCCCCGACTAAAATCACCGGCGTTCCCCAATTACTCGAAAGGGTAGTATACGGTCTTCCAGACTGCTCCGGGTAGACCCTATTTTTTTCTTATATTTGGGATGTGTGTAGGTTGTTGGCCTCTGACCCTCCCCCCCTCTCTCTGGCTACACCCCCAAAAACGGGCTCCC
>NW_023642155.1:95391-97891 GCF_015228065.2 Penaeus monodon
CGTCGTGAGTTTAGTCGTGGGTTGCTTGCAACCTACATTGACCTCAAGAAGTCATTTGACTCGGTGCATCGGGAATCGCTTTGGGAGATCCTGAGGCTCAGGGGAATTCCGACACAGATTATTGGCCTGATAGCAAGCCTCTATACTGGTACTGAAAGTGCTGTAAAGTGTGATGGGGGTATGTCGAACTTCTTCCCTGCTAATTCAGGGGTGAGGCAAGGCTGTGTCCTTGCACCAACACTTTTCAACACCTGTATGGACTGGATAATGGGCAGAGCTACTAGCCAAAGTCAGTGTGGAGCAACACTAGGCAATATCAAGGTCTCAGACCTTGACTTTGCCGACGATGTTGCCATCCTATCTGAGTCCTTGGAGTCACTTGTGGCGGTTCTTGATGCATTTAGCAATAAGGCGAAGCCCCGAGAGGCGCCGAGGGGGCGGAGCCTCGTGCTGTTGGGGGTGTAGCCAGCATGAGAGGTGGGCAGGGTCAGAGGCACACATACACTCACACACATACACACACATATATATGAAAACAAATACTATGACATATATGTTTCATTCATAATTTAGTGTAGTTGTGTGGTTGTAATATTATCAAAGTCATTTGATCGGTGATAATGTTTGGAGATCTTACTAGGGAATTCCCAATTATTCTATCAATCTATATGTACTGAAAGTGCTGTAAAGTGTGATGGGGGTTATGTTCGAGTAATTGTGGAACGCCGTCGTGAGTTTAGTCGTGGTTGCTTGCAACCTACATTGACCTCAAGAAGTCATTTGACTCGGTGCATCGGGAATCGCTTTGGGAGATCCTGAGGCTCAGGGGAATTCCGACACAGATTATTGGCCTGATAGCAAGCCTCTATACTGGTACTGAAAGTGCTGTAAAGTGTGATGGGGGTATGTCGAACTTCTTCCCTGCTAATTCAGGGGTGAGGCAAGGCTGTGTCCTTGCACCAACACTTTTCAACACCTGTATGGACTGGATAATGGGCAGAGCTACTAGCCAAAGTCAGTGTGGAGCAACACTAGGCAATATCAAGGTCTCAGACCTTGACTTTGCCGACGATGTTGCCATCCTATCTGAGTCCTTGGAGTCACTTGTGGCGGTTCTTGATGCATTTAGCAATAAGGCGAAGCCCCGAGAGGCGCCGAGGGGGCGGAGCCTCGTGCTGTTGGGGGTGTAGCCAGCATGAGAGGTGGGCAGGGTCAGAGGCACACATACACTCACACACATACACACACATATATATGAAAACAAATATATACATATATGTATATATGTATGTATGTATATATATATCCATTTATTTATTTATCTATTTATATTTGCATGTGTTTCTGTGTGTATAAGTATGTATATTTGTATAATTTATATGTCCAGTTAGATAATTGGTTATCTATCTACCTTCCTACCTACACTTCTATCTACTTACCTACATATCTACCTATCTAGTTATCTACTACCTACCTACGTACCTACCTACGTATCTGTCTATCTATCAACCTACCCATCTTTCTTGCTAGTCAGCCTTCTCACCGGCCCATCTATCTATTTGTGTATCTACCTGCCTAGTATCTTAGTTAGGTTAAGTTACGTTTGGTTTCATTGCGTTTTGTTATATTACGTTAGGATAGATTTGAATAGGTTAAATTTGGTTAGGTTACGTTTCGTTACGTATAGTTAGGTTAGGTTAGGTTAGTTTTATATAAGTTAGGTAGGTTGGCCTTGTTTAGGTTAGATGACGTTTAGGTGGGATAGATTATGTTATTTTTTGTTAGCATAGGTTTCGTTGGTTTAGGATACGTTAGGTTAGTTAAGGTTATATTAAGTTTAGTTAGGTTAGATTTGGTTAGGCTAGGTTAGGTTTAGTTATCTTCGGTTGTATTAGATTAGAATAGGTTTAGGTATTTTGTCCTGTTATGTTATGTTGGATTAGGTTTTAATAGATTAGGTTTATTTATGTTATGTTCCGTTATATTATGTTAGTTTAGGGATTGTTAGGTTAGGTTTCGTTAAGTTAATTTATTTAGATTAGAGAAGGTTTAGTTACGTTATGTTGTGTTATGTTAGATTAGGTTTCGTTAGGTTAGATTGATCTAATTAGGTTAGTATGGACTAGGTTAGGTTTAGTTATATTAGGGTATAGAAGGTTTGGTTTGGTTAGGTTTTGTTTAAGTTAAGATGGGTTAGGTTTAGTTTCTTTAGATAAGCTTAAGTTAAATTCGATTTGGTTTAGTTAGGGTATGATAGATTGTTACGCTAGAATATTTTACCTTTACTTCAGATAGCTTAGGTTAGTTTTGGGCTAGTTTTGCTTAGATTTAGTTCGTTTCAGTGAGATTAGGTTTAGTTAGGCACGGTTAGGTTAGATTATTTTAGGCTTATCAGGTTAGGGTTTTGTTATATACTTAAATAGGTTAGGTTAACTTTAATTAATTTAGGTTAAGTTAGATTAGTTTAGGTTTAGTTATTTATGTTTTTAGGTTGGGTTAG
>NW_023642155.1:100391-105391 GCF_015228065.2 Penaeus monodon
GGATGTGTAATATATACAATTTATTATATATACATATATATCATCATCATCATCATCAAGGGGCTTACCCGCCGGGGCGCTGGCCGCATCCCACCTTCGCTTCAAAGCTACGAGGATCCCTCGCGGCGAGTCCTCCAGGCAGGCACACGGCCCTCATCTCTAATTCCTCCGGACAGGTCCTCATCCACCCTTCCGCTTCCAGCTACGAGGATCCGTCGCGGCGAGTCTCCAGCAGGCACCCGGCATCTCTCATTCCTCGCGACAGGTCTCCATAGGGAGCTGCCCAAGCCATGATCTCCCTAGTCGCCCCAAGGTCCCTCTCCTCCCACCCAGCGTTGTCTCGCAGAGAGACAACCGGTGTGCAGGGTCGTCCACTAGGGAGACGAGCTAGTGTGTACCATATAGCCTGAGTTGGCGATCCCGGATTATTGCAAGTAACAAATCCCGATTCCAGTCCTCACGGTGTAACCGCCGGTTTGGACAACGCTGTCCTGCCAACTGTACCCCTGACCTTGGCGAAGGACTTGTTTACAAAAGGCATCACGGCGAGACTCCAAGACACTGGATAGCGTCCAGGTTTGTCGCTTCTATTGAAGCAAAACTGGCAGTATCAAGGCCCTTGAAAAGACACGCAGCTTGGTCTGCTTTTTTTTCAATAGGTAACCGACATCTCCACAGGCTCTTGTTTGATCGAGTTTCATGGCTCCTGTTTGCCAGACCATCCGTTTTACTAAACTTCCCTGGCCTGACAACCCAGGAAGATATGGACTACGACTAACAAGTATTTAAAACCTTTCTTTCTGAACTTTAACGTCCTCGCCGCCAAGCATGGGATCGATCCTGAAACGGGTTTCCCGCTCACAGGCCCCCAAAGTCACTGGATCTGGTCCTTTGTCCAGGAGACCTCTAGACATTAACCTAACCTATTTAAGTAATAAACTAACCCTAACCGATAAGCCAAAATAATCTACCTACCGTGCCTAACTAAAACCTAATCTCACTGAAACGAACTAAATCTAACAAACTAGCCCCAAAACTAACATATGCGCTATCTGAAGTAAAGGTAAAATATCTAGCGTAAACAATCTATCATAACCTACCTAACAAAACCAAATCGAATTTAAAACTTAAGCTTATCTTAAAGGAAACTAAACCTAACCCCCGTTTTAACTAAACTAACCTAACCAAAAAACCAAACTACTTAACACCCTAATATAAACTAAACCTAAACCTAGTCCCCATACCTAACCTAATTAGATCAATCTAACTAACGAACCTATATCTAACATAACACAACATAAACGTAACTAAACCTTCTCTTAATCTAAATAAAATTACTAAACGGGGGGGGGGGGGGGGGGGGGAAACTAAAACCTAACACATCCCTAAACTCAATAATATAACGGAACATAACATAAATAAACCTATCCTGATTAAAACCTAAATCTCACATAACATACACAGGACAAAATACCTAAACCTATTCTAATCTAATCAACCCGAAGATAACTAAAACCTAACCTAGCCTAAAACAAAATCTAAACCTACTAAATTTAATATAACCCTTAACTAACCTAACGTATCCTAAACCAACGAAACCTATGCTTAAGCCTAAAATAACATAATCTATCCCGACCTAAACCTAAACGTACATCTAACCTAAACCAAGGCCCAACCTACCTAACTTAATTACTAAAAAAAACTACCTAAACCTAACCTAAATGATAGCTAACGAAACGTAATCTAACCAAATTTAAAACCTATTCAAATCCTATCCTAACGTAATATAACAAAACACACAATTGAAACCTACGTACTTAAAACCTAACCAAGATACTAGTCAGTTAGATACACAAAATAATAGAATGGGCCCGGTGGAGCAGGCCTGACTAGCAAGGTAAAGATGGGGGTAGGTTGAGATGATAGACCAGATACGTAGGTAGTTACGTAGAATAGGTAGTAGATAACTTAGATAGGTAGGATACGTGGTAAGTAGATAGAAGTGTAGGTAGGAAGGTAGGTAGATAACCAATTATCTAAGTGGACATATAAATTATACAAATATCATACTGTATACAACACAGAAACACTGCAAATATAAAATTGATGAAATAAATAAATGATATATATATACATACATACATAATATACACCACACGTAACATTATACACACACATACATAATGTTATGAATAAAATAATCCACCTATCTTATTTATCTACGAATCTATCTTGTCTATATAAATATGGATGTATGTATGTATGTATTTACTTTTAACTATCAATGTATCAATGTATATGTATATATATATATATATATATATATATATATATATATATATAAAACACACACACTAATATATATGTATATTTACATATATGTATTTTTTTTTTCATATATATGTGTGTGTGTAGTGGTGTGAGTGTATGTGTGCTCTGACCTCCCACCTCTCATGCTGGCTACACCCCAACAGCACGAGGCTCCGCCCCCTCGGCGCCTCTCTTCCCTCAGCCACACCTGCCAACTGGTAACTAAGCTCCGCCCCCACACATAGAGGCGCCGACCCAGTCGGCATTCCCAAGGAGGAGGGGAAGTAAGGCCTCGACAGAAGGAGACCGCCCATTGGATCATCCAGGCGACAGAGTCTTCTGCAATTGGCTGGAACGACGACGCTGCTCGAAGGCGTAGCCGAGACTCGGAAGGAACAGAAGTAAGGGGAATAAGCCATCCGCATAAAAAACGAAGCAATAAGGGAAGAAATGAGACAAGAAAAAAGAAGAAGACGAAAAGGGGAAGAAGGGATCCAAAAAGGGACGAAGCAATAGGAAGAATGAGACAAATGAAGAAAACGAAAATGGGAAGAAAGCGATCGGGGGGGGGGAGGGGGAGAATAAAATGGAACAATAAGAAGAGAATAAAATTAAATAATAATAATAATAAGGAAAGTAATAAGTTGAAATATAATAGAACAACTAAGGAAAGTGGAATAATATATATATATATATGTATGTTATATATATTATATATATATCTATATATATATATATATATATATATATATATATATATATATATATTATATTAATTGTAAGAAAAAACAATACATGAAAAACGATAAAATTAAGATTACGAAAAAAAAAGGAAAAAAATAGAAAGTGAAGAATTTTGAGAGCATAAAATAGATTAAAACATAAGCTGGAAGGAATCTAAGTTCAATAATTTTGAGATTGATTGCAAAAATAACTAGGAAATATATAATGAACAATATTCTAACTACGGTAGTAAATGAAAAAAAACAGATTAATAAAGGAGACATTCAGTAATAAAAGATATTGAAAGAAATGAAGATGAATACAATAGTATCAATAGTAAAAAACAACACTAATTTCCAAATAATGTTAAATACAACACTAAAAATTATAGAATACTAAAATAATGAAATACAATCATGGAAAATGATGTGATAAATAACAGATACGAATAATAAGAATATATTTAAAATTATGAATGGGAATAACAAAACATAATAAAAAAAAATATTATAAAAATATAGTAAATAAACCATAAATTGATGATAAATATAACTTATTATTTTATTCGCTTATCATTTATCCTCTTCCTTAATAGTGGGGGATTAATGAGGGTAATTAGAGCCCCTGGAGGATCAAAAATCATCTGCTGAATGGATGATTAGACCATATATCCATAATGAATCAAATTTAACACAGCAAATTCAGTGTTAACGAACAACGGTGTAGCATCAATCAACCAATTACGTATTTTCAGTTGACTGAAATCAAACGATTCAGTTTAATAATAAATAAACATATAATTATCAATTTCTAAATTTATTTTCATTTTAACCTGATTAGTCATCAATGTTAAATAATAAACTCCTACATGATCACAATATCAAACAAAATCAGTAATAAAAAAAATGACTGGTCTCCTAATACAAGATGGTTTTTTCATATGCGAGAGTCAAAAGGAAAAATACATCAATATGGCAACCAGATGCGAATGATACCAGATGACAATATGGCAACCCATGAGTAACAATATAACAACCAGAATGACAAGGTGGCACCTGACATGGCAACATGAACAACCAGGAATGGCAATAATGGCCAACCAAATGAAAATATGACTATCAGATAATTACAAATGAACATGAATGACAATGTGGCAACCAGTAATGGCAATATGCAACCATACATAATTATGACCATAATTTGGGCAACAAAGATGACATGACCAACCGGAATACGAAATGGCCACCCGAATGACAACATAATTAACATGAATAACCATAATAACATGGCAACTAGCAATGACAGGGAACAATATGGCAACCATAATGACATATACAAACCAAAATTGACACAATGGCTTACCAGAATGACAATATACGTCATTTTTTGAAGTTTTCATTGCTAGGAATTATGTCGCTGTATTGCTTTAACAGTCTAATCCGCTAATTTTGCCAGTAACTGCCCATTTCTCCATGTGTCCGAGTTCTTAAGTTTTTTCACACATATACATGAAGCATTTAATTATCATTTCGGGTGGTGGCTATGCTTGTTACCTTTGCAGTAACGTTAAGATATTAATCTTATTCATTACGCTTTCAGGAGGTTTTTGGAAAGAATGTTTTTTGAAAAAATGTCATACTAATACTAACAGCCTATGAACCAATAAATGTGCAGGTCCGCCGACGCAGTTTTGTAACTCTACCATCTGGGCCCTGTTTCAGAGGTCCTGCTCTCGGTAGATTCCATCTCGTGAAGAGGAACTGAGGCCAGGCGAGGGCATGCCCTTGTCTTTCCATCTGAAAGGGTGTGGGTGAGACCCTCTCTTTAACGGCAAAGTCACGGTTTGCATATGTGGATAATGAAATATACGGGTTTGTCCACATACAAAAACTAGATTTATTGAAAATGAGACTACAGTTTCAAAATTCATCTGGATATTTACATATTGTATATAGGTATATATATTT
>NW_023642155.1:112891-120391 GCF_015228065.2 Penaeus monodon
AGTGGAAGAAAGAGAAGAGGAGGAAGTGAAGCAGACGTGGAACTAGAAGTGAAAGAGTAGGTAGAGGAGGAGAATGAGAAGAGTGAACGGGAGAGGATGAAGGAGAAACATGGAACAGGAATTATAAAAAAAAAAAAAGTGGAATGAGGTTGGTAAGGTAGGAAGAAGGAGAAGGGTGGGTACGGGGAGTAGAATGGAAAGAGGAGGAGGGGAGGAGGAGAAAAGGGTAATGAAGATGATGAATTGGAAGGAGGAGGAGGAGAAGGGGTGGAACTGAAAGCATACAAGTGGGAAGGATGAGTGAGAAATGAGGAGAAAGGGGAACTGGGAAGTGGAAGTGGAAGAAAGAGTATAAAAAAAAAAAGGAGGAGAATGGGTAACTTTGTAGTATGGAAGTGTGAAAGAAGGAGGACGTTGTAGAAAGAATTGGAAAAATGAGAAGGTATAACGGAGAGACAGAAGTGAAGAGTGGTGGAGGAGGAGGAGGAGAAAGGTGAAGGAAGAGAGAAATGTAAGTGAGAGGGGGAAGGCGGAACAGGTGGAAAAGAGAAGGAGGAAGTGAGTAAGAATAATGGTGTATCGGAGGATAGAGACGTGGAAGGATGGTGGAGGAGAGAAGTAGGAGGAATGGGGAACGGAGGGATATAATTGGAAAGAGATGAGGAGGGGGTGGTAAGGGAAAATGAGGAGTATAGAAGAGTGGAAGGATTTGAATAAAAAAAGGAGAGGAGGAGGAGGAGGAAGGGGGAACGGAGAGATAGAATTGGAAAAAAAAAGGAGGAGGAGTAGGAGGGAGGAGGGAGGGGGGGGGGCGGAGAGACAGAAACTGGGATGGATGAGGAGAGGAGGAAGCAGTGGGGGATGGAGAGTATAGAATTAATGGTAGTAAGAAGAGGGGGAGGACCTTGCCCATCTTTTTCCCTCTACTCCTCCTTTCACCTTCTATCTCTCCGTTCCCCCTTTTTTTTTTTCCGTTGCCCTCTCTTCCTGCCTCCTCCTACTCCTCCTCCCCTCCTTCCAATTTCTAATCTCAGATCTCAATCTCTTCCGTTTCCCTAGCTGCCCCTTTTTTTTTCAACACTAAACTACCACCGTAAGAAAAACCCCTCTTCTCCTTGATCTTTATTCTTCTCTTGTACTTGCTCCCCGTCACCCCTCTCGCTCCTATTCCCGCTTCTTTCCTTTCCTCAATCCGTTCCCCCCTTTCCCCCCTCAATTCCTTCGTCCCTCCTTCTTCCTCCATATTAAAAATTTTTGGGAAAAAAAATTTAGGCTTATATGTCTGTATAAATAACTATATATAATACATGTATGTGTATATATGGTGGTACGATATATATTATAGTATAATATATATATCTATATCATCATATATAATATATAATATATATATATATATATATAATTATATATAACCACACCACACACACACAGTTACGTTAGGGCTGGGGAAAAGGCAAAGGTTTACCTGCATTAGGTTTTTAGTTTAGTGCCTAAGTTATCGTGGTTAGGGTTTACGTGGGAGTTCCGATAGGTTTACGTTATAAATGAAGTTTGGTGGTTAAAAAACAGTTAGCCGCCAAGCGACAATTCTCAAGAACGCACAGAGTTTTACACACACAACTACATACAAATAAATATATATAAAAAAGATAGATTTATTATTAAAAATATATATAGATATATATGCAAACATAAATACACATATTTACACACACACACATCCATACAAACAACACACGACATAAAAGAATTTTAATAATTGCATAAAATAAAAATTATATATAATATAATTATCTATCTAATTACATATACATACATATATATCATAAATATATAAATGATATATATATATATCGATATATATATTATAATATTATAATATATATATATATATAATATGGTGCATAAGTATAAGCAGATAGATGTATAATATATACATTGAAACTGAGCGTCAGATTGTACCTGGACCGCCCTATATAATAGTATTTTTCCCACGGTCGCCTTACCATAATGAGCCTTCCGGCTAGTAACAATGGTAACGTGTTCCCCGCCTCTCAATTCCGAGCACGGTCGGCGGGTTTCGCGGCCCCCGCCCCAGGCCCGAGAAGTTGCAATTGGTCGCCTGGGAGGTTACTGCTTGGGCTGGGTACCACAGCGGGGGTAAGGACCTCGTTCAGGAGCCGAGTCAGCAAGCAGCTTGACATACGTTGCAAACGAGATCGGCATTAAAGCCTCCCCTCATTGGGCAAAGCCCTGAGCGATGCTAAGCTTCGCATATCGTACTTATCTTACTCTTACAATATGCATTTCGTCCCTTCTACCTCCTTCTTACTTCGTCTCCCCTACGAGATGAAGGACGCCGTACATCCTTGCTCCATGGAAGAGGTTTTACATCAAGAGAGTGAGGTTGGGTTGTAAGTTTACATAAGCCTTAGGGTTAGACCAGTAAAATTCCAACACAACCAACAAAGGGGACACATATATATATACATATGTAACGGATGAAAGTATATAATTATGTTTTGTACATATACATATGTATAAATATATATATATATATATATATATATATATATATATATATATAATAATATATATATGCATGACAACCGCAAACACATAACACACTACACATGTTAGGTGGAGGTTAAGTAGCGTTATTCTAGGTTACGTCGGTTAAATTAATGTTAGGTTGAGTTAGGTATATATGTCTATGTGATATTACAAACATAAATACACACACACCACCACAAACACCCATACCACATACAAAACACGGACACAGAACACACATATATACACATACACGCACGAGCTCACAACCACCACACAAACACAAATATATTATATGTATATATAATATATATAATATATATATATATATATATAATATATATTATATAATATAAAGTGTTAACGGGGTTAGGTTATGGAGGTGTAAAAAGATTACCTTATTTTACGTTAGGTTAAGGCTAGTTTTTGGTTAGTTAACTAGTGTTATTTCTATGTTAGGTAGGTTTAAGTAGCGTTTAGGTTTAGGTTAGGTATATATGTATATGTGATATACAAAACATAAAGTACACACAACGAAGGAGTGTTGGTTGCGGCGAGCACAACAAACACCCATACACATTATACGCACACCAAACACATAGCATATTATGTGTGTGTGGTGTGGGGTGGGTGGGTGATGTGTGGGTGTTATGTATGCGTGTGTGTGTATTTATAAATTTGTATATATACATAATCAATATATCCCTAACCTCGCCTATACGCCTAACCTAACATAGAATAACGCCTACTTAACCCCCTAACCTAAACTAGCTAGTGGGCGAAAAAGGGAGGCACGCTTTTGCCATAAGTCTCCCCTGCCAGGTCACAGCCTCTCCATCATCAAGACTTCTGCAGTGCCTCCTCGTGGCCACCCATGGGTAACTGGGCACCTTGCGGTCCCAGGCTAAATCTTTGGGGGATCTCGGAGCAGCAGGAGGCCCCAGAGGTACGGAGTTATGGCCCACCGGCATGTGGACACTCTCTGGCTTTGTACCAACTCCTGCCCCCTAGCCACCCTGGGGTAATGGGGCGGCTTGGGGGAGGTGGGGCCTTGCCAGTCCTCCTCACCCAGAAGGGACCCACTGGCAACGACCTTTATAAATGGAAATGCTGGGGGGAGGGGTGTTGTCCCTCCCACCTAGCAAGTAAGGTGGGCTGTGGGTCCCCCTGGGAGGACAAATGTTGGGGTGCAGGATTGGAACGAGAGTTACCTGTCCCGCCTGCGCCCCGGCAGGCGCCAACGAACCATGAAGCTTGTATATATGTATATGGGCGATCCCACAGCCTGCTGACCCCCTTTATTTGGGGTTGTGTCGGCGGGGGGCGGCAGAGGTGGCGTGCACCCGGAGTGACCGGAGTGGCTTAATCTCAGTCTTGCTTTCCAGGTAGGCGCTTGGAACATCCGGTCCTTGCGACAGAATGAGCGGTTACCTCTGCTATTGCGGGAATTGAAGCGACTGGGAGTTGAGGTGGCTGCCCTCTCGGAGGTGAGAAGACCTGGTAGCGGCATGATCAGTGTGGGTGGTTACACCTACTACTGATCGGGCCGCAGCGATGGTCACCACCTCCAGGGTGTAGCCATAGCCATCTCCAGTCGACTTCAGCCCACGGTAGTCGAGGTGACACCGGTTGATGAGCGTATTATGGCATTGAGACTGAAGCATGCTTTTGGCTTCTTGTCTCTTATTATACGCTCCTACCGATGTATATAAAATCGATGTGAAAGAGGCGTTCTATGACAAACTCGCATCCATGGCAGACGTTTCCCCCGGCGAGATATTCGTATTGTTCTGGGCGACTTCAGTGCGGTATCCGGCTGTGACCGAGCTGGCTACGAGATGTCTGTCAGCCCCCATGGCTCGGGAGCTGATCTCTGGCTCCTGACCACATTATTGTTAGCACGCAATGGAGGATCCTCCAGAATTGCAGGGTTTACCAGAGTGCCGAGTTCTGTGGCACCGACCATAGGCTGGTTGTGGCTACCCTGCGGGTCCACTTCAAAACTCCCCGTCCCTCCAGTGACCACCCTAAGGTGTTTCACTTGGACAGACTAAGGGAGGGGGAGTGTGCCCGTGGGTTCACCATGGCAGTCTCTGACCGATTCACAGAACCCAGCAACCTGATGGACCCAACTCTGTAGGAGTTCTTCAAGCGCATAACACTCGAAGCAGCTCAGGAGTCCATTGGTGTACCCCCAAGGACAAGGCAGAATTCCATCTCCCTGGAGACATTAAAGACCACTGAAGCATGTCGCAAGGCTTGGCTGAATGGGAATCAAGTCTTGCGTCGTTCCATGGCATGTAGGGCTCAGACACTGCTGAGAAGGGACAAGGAACAGTTCATCAGGAATCTTGCTGAGGAGATCGAAGGCCATTTCTTGGTAAATGACCTTCGCCCTGCCTACCAAAAAGGGCCTGAAAAACTGAACCCCTAAGCCCTCCTCACAGAGGCTGAAATCTGATCAGCGGATGGACGGTCATCTCAGATCATTTTGGGGGTTTTGTGCTTTGGGCTGAGTTTTTTAACGTTGTACCGGTACCCTCCAACGGCGCAGTGCCGGCCGCCCCACCCATCAGCGAGGAACCTCAGTTCCCCCATGGGGGCCACGAGGGGGCACGCAAAAGTTTTTGATGAGGGGAGAGGCTGTGCCCGGGCGGGGGAGACTTTGAAAAAAACTGCCCCCTTTTTTTTCGCACTGGCTAGCCGGGGGGGAAGCGCAACGAAAGGGCTGAAAGCCTTACACTAATAGGTACCACCCCATCGCTTCACACACCATGCGCATGAAGCCCCCACCCTTTTATTACATCCATAAATTTTTATGTAAAATTATTTTATAAAAGAAAACAAACATAGACACACACCATTTGCCAACATCCCCCTTACACACAACAAAACCCCCACACAAAAACATATTTTCTAATCTATAACATGTAATTACCATTTTTGCCTGTAATAAATTATGTGGGTATGTTATATATAAATATGTGGGGGTTTTTGTATAATGTATATATATATATGTATATAATACATTTGTAGGTATGTATATATATAATATTTTAAAGGTATTATATATTATAAAAAAATATATATAATATTTTTTTTTGTGTTTTAACATATTGGGTTAGGTTGGGTTAGGACACAAACATAAAGATACATATTTTCCAAATTTTATATTTATATATCACTCATCAAGGGGCTAACGCCGACGGGGGCGCATGGCCGCATCGAGCCAGCTCGGTCACACCCGATACCGCACTAAAGTCGCCCAGAACAATACGATATCTCGCCGGGGGCAAACGTCTGCCATGGATCGATTTTGGGCATGAACACCTCTTTCACACGATTTTATATACATCGGTAGGAGCTATACACCATAAAGACATAACCCAAAAGCATGTTTCAGTCTCAATCCCATAATACGCTTTTCAACCGGTGTCACCTCAACTACGGGGGCAAAGTCGACTGGAGATGGCTATGGCTACACCCTGGAGGTGGGCCATCGTGCGGCCCAAACCATAGTAGGGAACCCCCACACTGATCATGCCGTACCGGGTTTCTCCCCTCCGGAGGGCACCCACCTCAATCCCAGTCGCTTAAATTCCCCAATAGCAGAGGAACCCGCTCATTCTGCGAAGGCCCGGGATGTTCCAAGCCCTCCCTGGAAAGCAAGACTGAATTAAGCCACCCCGGTCACTCCGGGTGCCCCCCCCTCTGCCGCCCCCCCCCGACACAACCCCAAAAAAAAGGGGGGTCAGCGGGCTGTGGGTCCCCCATATACATATTCCAATATACAACTTCAGGTTCGTTGGCGCCTCCGGGGGCGAGGCGGACAGGAAACTCTGTTCCAATCCTCTGCCCAAAAACAATACGTAGAAAGGGCCGGATGACCCCCTTCACACCTCCCCCAAACACGCAGCCCCTTCTCCTTGGGAGGACGAGATGTCCCCGGCTTTTCTTTTCGCACAGGAACAAACATCCCCCCCCGGGGGAAACCCCCGCAAAAGACCGTCCGTAAGGCAACACAGAGGGGACACAGCAAGGGGCCCAAGCCACACAGGGTCCACTCCACCCCCTCGTCCTCCCCTCGGGGACAGGGGGTCTCTTGGGGGGTTATATTGTCGTCAAGAAAAAAAACCAGCAAGCTAACCCCCTTTTTTCACCGCCCCCCAAGCCCCATCTCTCGTCTCGCTCACATCTATGACGCGGTGCTCCTAATCTCTCGTGTCACTCATATTCTGGTGGTTTTGGGTGGCCACTCGCTTCATCGGGCGAAGTGGTCCCCAACTCAGGTCGCTTACTTTGGGGCGACAGCGGTGGCCTTTTCGCTTAAAAATCTGAGGGAAAGCGGGTTTGTTCAGAACCTCACAACGCCAATGCAATTCGCCTACCCCCCTCGTTTCCTCCCCGACGCCTTTTGGGCGATCCACGCGAAGTGCCTCCCCGCCTTTTTAAAAAAACGCCCCCCTCACTCCCAAAGTCGTCTTCGACACCCTACCCGCCCATGTCTGTCCTCTACTTCGTGCTGACCACTCACCCCGCAAACCCTCCGACGAACGCTGAAGATGTATCCTCGCACTCAACCCCGCCACACTCGCCAATCCGGCTCACCGCCTCGCATTCTTCGCAAACCCTCGCAACACCCCAGGATTCGCAGTTCTTCCGCCCCAACAATCTTCCTCGTTATTTATCAAAAGAAATGTACCTTTTAATCCCCAAAGGGAAAAACTATTGCCCCCCCTATCCCACCCAACCTTCATAAAGTTGCCTTCTTAAATTTAAAAGACACGCCACTTTTACAACCCAAACACTACAAACCTATATACATAACTCCCCCCTGTCCCCTTTTTTTTTTTTCAAACACACACGGATCAACCTAAGTGACACGCCCCCCTCACTTCACACCTCATTCCCCCAGCCCTAACCATCCAATTGATGTATTGTGTT
>NW_023642155.1:125391-140391 GCF_015228065.2 Penaeus monodon
GGGGTTTTTCGTCACTTGTTTGAACAGACCGTCGACTTCGTTGTTTTGCTTTTAATTCTTTGGAATTTAAATCGGGGGTTTCGATCTAAATTTGGGAGCGAGTAAGCTTTTTCTTCGGTGATAAAGACAATAATAGCCATCTTAACAGATGACTCTCTTCCGTATAAAAATCAGTGAAAATGCATGCTGGAAAAAAGTCTTTCATTTAATACTGACTGGGGCCGGTCTTTTCAATTTATTTTTTTTTTAAATTTAAACATTCGTTTTTTTCTTTCCCCGTCCGTTAATACGTATCGCGACTATAACACCAGATTCAAAACCCTATTGACTTTTTTCCACACACAAACACATACACACACACCGCATACACACATAAACACACACCACACACACCACCACACCCACACACATTAATTAGATGTATATAAATGTAATATATATATTATATATATAGATATATAATATATATAAGTAGTTCGTATTGACGGAACGGCGCACATGTCACTACACGTACATGATGATGAAAGGAGGGTCATGACAGGACGTAATCATTACCTTGACGAAACCCACAAAACCGCACAAACAATTTCCCACAACAACAACATATCAGTACACCCCAAACCGAAATCATTAACCTACTTTCCACATGTGCCTGTTAATGTTGTACATGGAAGAAATGCCCCAAATCATAAAGAATAAGAACAAATGATATCTTACTACAGATGAGTATCCCCTCCAATGCAATTTAAAAACCGTCTGGCAAGATTAAACTATCACAGCATAACCGAACACAACCTTTATGAGGATGTGAAAGCAGATAGTAGGTTACAATAAATCGAAACACAACCCTCACTACCACACGACACATACATGAATGAATTAGTTCAGTGACGTGACGTATCATTACCTTGACGAAACCACAAACCGCAACGCGCAACCAATGGTCCACAACACCACATAATCAATACCCGGAAAAATCATACCTACTTTCACGTATGCCATATTATGGTTCGTCAACATACCGCATCAATACTATAAAAATGAAACAAATGTTAACCTACCGTACGAGTATCCCTCCGCAGTGGACAGTGACTAAGATTAATGATCACAACCTTGTCGAGAGTGTAAAGCAGTGTCATGACCACGAGACAAATAGACCATAGCTCATGAAACAACACTGACTAGCCACACAACTTGCGTGTGAAATGTACATCATAAACAGAAATGGCCACATCCGTAACCGAAATCAATTACCGTAGACATGGTGCTACAGATTACTAGCCGCCGCAATATTCACCATTTTTAACTTGTACCGAGAATCGGAATTGATTTCTGTTACAGCATGGAAACCGTCCTCTCCCTAATGACTGAAACTGTCAAATCAATAATAAATAGGTCACACAGGAATGCTAAATGACCGATAATTTTCTCTTCCTCTCTCGCTGACAGAGAATAAGAAGCAATTAATGAAAGTTATAAACTCGTTCTACATATATGCTTGTATTTTTTGATTTACAAAACACTATACAATGCGCCTCACACACATTTTTCCCGCCCTACATATGATGCAGATGACCAAGGACAATGTCTAACCGTCCTGCTTACTATCGACTGCATGCTGTCGTAATCCTCATCGCTTCTTTTAAGTCAATGAGAGGAATCAAGCCATCAGATAACGAGGCGGTTCATGCGCGGTGAAAACTCTCTATTGTCCTGATTCCTACCGCATGCAGCAAACTCCTCTACCCGTGGGATGACCCACGCCAAATCGAAACCGTGCAAGTGCGACGGTTGTGTATATATATTGTCCTACAACGCGGAATCAGCGACCTCTGCATCCCTCCCGTTATAACCACAGGAGATGTAGGACTTTAAAGTCAGGCTTGAAAGCCTGTGGTTGCAACGATGTCGGTTCTTCCGCCCGTTCCCCCCCACGCCGACTCTTGAGGCAACTGCAAACGTGGTTTGCTGACACCCGTCTTTTCTTTTTTCCGCATAGGAGCAGTTCTTCCATCCTTATCTTCCCGCTGTCGCCGCGTCAATTTTTTGCGGCTTCTCACACATTTTCTATATACGGGGCTTTCGGTAAACGCCGCTCCGCTCACCAAAAACTGCATAACAAAATAGAAAATGATTTAACCCCCACAAAATTCAAAATGTTAACAACACAGCAAATCAAAAACAGTTGATAAAGTTCCAGACCCTGAATATACTCCACCTCCGTATTTTCCCCTCATCCACAGTTTCATACCGTGATAATACGACAGCACGTTTCCCGTTTTTATACCAACATAAACACCTGTAAATAATATTTACACGGTTACTCTCTATAATTGCCCAAAAAGACCGTAGCACTGTTTCCAAGAAGACACCTATCACCTAAAAAAAAAAAAAAAAAAAAAAAAAACGTAAAAATACATACCTTCTACCGCGGTAGGCTCAGCATAATAGCGGCTCATCTGATATGTTAGGTAACGGTTGGGACACAGCTTATCCACCATCTTCTTATAAAGCCTGCCCCAAGTACTTCAGCAGCAAAACTACTCCACCAATCACAATCCGAAAAAAAAAAACGGGTCAGGCGTAAGAAGGGGAGGAAGAGGTAAGGACCGAGGGGCGAAAGGGTGAGGAACTAACTGCATGTACATCGCTTACCATTTTCCGTTGCTTAGAGATCTATCACAAAATAATCTCGCACATCGAGGCATTAAAAATGTCTATACAAAATCTTATAACCTCCTATCATTATATTTTGAAATCATCGTGCAAAAAGACAACGTAGAAAATTTATAATAACGATCCACCATGCAATTAATATGATACATGAAGAAAGATTACATATTCCCCCGCATGTTAAACTATCAAGACTCTGTAAACGCCTACTGATATCAAGAAACCTATCATATACGGGGCTGTTAAATCCTTGCAACCAGAAGAATACCACGTGGTTTTATCCCATAAGAATCAAGTAAAGCACTATAAGATTTCCCATACTACTTAACTACAGTACTGCCCCCATAAGTTGACGGTCTATGGCGAGATGTATATTTAACCGCAAAGAATTCCTTAGGGTTTGTGCGACCCGTTTCCTAATAAAGCAGTTGATCAGCCAAGAAACAACCCCCGCAAACACATATCCTCTCCCTCAGAATTGCGAACAAAACTCGATCACCTCGTTTGCAGTTCTTTGGCTCTGACATCTGCAACCACTCTACGATCGTTTATCAACGTAAATTACACCCTTGCGTCTCACCCACCACAATAAACAAACAATATTCGAGTCGTAAGGCTGCTGACAATTTCAACGGCAACCTAAAACTTCCCGATTTTCATAGCTATCGCATCCTGCAAGCTTTTCAGGGTGCAAATCCATAACACAACTATTTAACCGTTCCAACCCATGTCTATCAATCGAATGCTCCTTTTCCCAACCCCGTGCATTCAGCGAGTGATAATATAAATCTGAGCACGACTCGGGACGCGTGTTCTTATATGTACCAGAGTTGTTATTAACGGTAACAAAAAGTTTGGCTCAAATGATATGGCCTGAAATGTAGAGATTCATGTTATAGTCTCCCGCATAAGCCGCTTCATGTCAACCATAAAGAGTATAACTTTTCAGGAATCGTTGACCGCCCACGGCATGTCCTAGCAAGTTGGGTTTGTTGCTTGCCATACCACGAAGTTTTGTTCTAGCGTTTTCTTAACTATGTACTAAGAGACTTGCGATTAAAAGATTTATTAAGGCCTCTACGTGCTGCAAGCTCCTCCGTTTAAGTGTTGTAAATGCATTTTAACAAGTCCTAAATCTTCACCACAGCTTTGATGCCAACCGCATGCGGGCTGTGTTTTAATAACAAACGGTCCGAGCACTCAAAGTCGTATTCTCATATAGACATTGTCTAAATATACATATCCTTTTGGGTATATCTAACATTATCGAGCCATAAAGAAATCCCCAGTCTTACCTCATTCATAAACAGATTTCTCTTGTTCACTAGCGCCTGTAAAATAATCCTTTTCCGCATAGCTCCCGTGTATGCTATAATGATCATGAATAATGCATATTTTCGTCCTAATGTTTCTTCAGCGAAGGAGACCTACAACCCGTTTTCTAGGCGAACATATGACGAAAAATTCTACATAGATTTTGTTCTACTTTGCTGCCCATTAAAAAGAAACCTCCACAGATTTAATTAGCGAGTCCATGGCAGAGGTTTTGCACAAACAAAGCATGATCCTTCGCTTAATAAGTACCATCCTCTGTTACTCAAACTGGCCCTTACTCTCTAAAACCAAGCTTGATAAATCAACATAACAAGTTTGCGCCCGCAGGCCACTAAATTCTGCAGAATTATATGTAACAGACCATTAATCCCCGCGTTAAAAGGCAGCAAATCCACCTCAGACTGGGGGCGTTCTTCTATCCCTGAGTCAATCCTTTGCAATCATTTGACCGGGCAACATATCGCTTACCCCACAACACTATGACAGCGTTGTCTTGTACTGATTCAAGATTGTGTAATAATGATATTACAAACGCTTAACATACTATATTACCTATTGCGCACCACTCGGCAAGACGAGTCTATAAAACTTACTAAGCCAAAGGAAAGAACATCTTTTTATAGCTCGAACAACTGGGAACGAATTGTCACTCGTTTCACTCTTTTTTCCCGTTTTCCCCTACGCACTCCTCTTCCTCCTCCTGCCTCGCATTGCAGCCTCGCACCGATAGTTAATAAACTAATGCCATCCAACCCCTCTTGTTTTTCAGAAAGACCCTTACTGCCATTCCCCTGTCTCATATCAGCAATACCACCAGACCAATCAGCAGGGCAGGCTTCACGAGCTTGAAACAAACGGGGGATTATCTCTTGCCATATTACCAGAGAAAAGAGAGTACCCCTGCACCTCTTTCTTTTTGTCATTATCATAGGTTCTAACAACTAATATCCCCCAATGACCCTCGCTTCGAAAGGGTTTAATCTGCGCTTCCGGCTGTTCAAAGATGCCTACTTCCTCCAACCGTTGTCGTAACAAATGTTCTACCTCAACATACAGGAATGGAAATCGAAGCGTGGCGAGTCCTTTTCTCTGCATAAAACCAAACAAACACACCGGACGACGTACCGAGGTAAATAGTCAGTATTACACGCCCGTCTTTAGATATACAAAATATTACCTAGGTCTATGTGAAGTTAAGTGGAACAGAATGAACCCCCCTCGAACGATGGGATACCCTTCCGATCTGTCAGGTTCACACCCAACCGATTTAAAGCTTGCTTAAGAGTTTTTAAGAGTGTGGTGCGGGTATCCCTATACTCGAACCTTGCCAAGCCCATCATCTAAGATATGACCCCTGGTTTGACAGCAAACCTCACGGGGCAACGTATCCGAATTACGTAAACACAATATCTACACACCCATCATGTTCTCGGAGAGTCTCACCCGATACTTATTATTTATAAATACATTTATAATCAAACCCTCTACCGTGCGAGGAACATAAAAACGATAAATTTTTTTCGCTAAACCCTAGTATGCTGAGCCATACGAGGTGAACAGCCGACACCCATATCAGGAGGACCCGATTTTCATTCTCCTCTCCTACGGCTTAAACATAGTTTCTAGCGACAAACCGATCTACCCCGAATCGTAGATACGAATCTTCCTTGTGGTATAGATTTTATTAACAGCATCCTAGTTCGAGCAACCCGATCTATTTTGTCTCGCGATATCGTCATTTATTCAAATCTACCATATTTTTTGCATCCCTCCATGGCCCAGCATGTTAAATTTTGGAACAAGTTAAACGTTCACCCAGCATGGTGAGCGCTTTATCACACTACACACGAAATTGGATACTGAAATCATCATCATTTCTATAATGCTGTCTAATTTTTGGGAGACAAAAAATTAACTAGCTGCCACTTCATATCATAGAGACCAACCTTAAGCGGTGATATAGCGTTTCAAATGCATGAGAAGTGTTTTGTGGAAAACTCTTCGAGCACTGCTCGAGTATATATATATTGATTATTGGTCTCCATTACGGAAGCTAGTAACAGACGGAGAGTTTTCACCAATAATTTCACTTTTATAACAATGGTGTATGAGATTAAAGAATATGCTTAACCTATTTATTAATCACAAGATACACAACACAAAAAAAACATTCAAGTACCAATGATCCGAGTTAAAATATACTATTATCATTTCCCCATGTTTCGACCGCTTCGACACCCATTTTCAGCATCTTCCATAGGAGACCGCAGTCGCCGCCTCTCACGGTGAATTTCACCCTCAAATTTCACCCTCTTCTTCTTCATCACGCCGCCCATCATCATCATTCGCAAGCGTTGTTTCTTTCCTTCTCAGCCTCGCAGAAGGAGAGGGCTTGCCACAGTAGTGACATTATCTTCAACGGCATACACCGTGCTTGCAAAATCCCTAAAAGCGTAATGTTGCGTGCTCAACTGCCGCCCTCTACTTCAACAGAAATACAATTTCGCGACAATCCAACTTTTTAAGCGCCTTAAACAATGATTGAGGCATTCGTCCATATTCCTCATCCGCTTCTCGAACCTCGCGAGCTAATCCTTAACCTAATGCTTATCCCGGGCTGGATTCTTTAATTGTGTCATGCTATTTCATTGTGGCTCAAGGGGTTTTACCTGCCCTAAATGGGTCAATGAGTATATAATTAAGGTCTCCATCCCCTGTCTCACACTACGACTCAATTACACTCTCCGATCCGCTTGTATTGCTCTTGTTTGGAGGTATACATCCGTCTTTTCGCTCCTGTAATATCAGCGTATTCATATGTTCTTTCCAACAACATAACCAACGTGGCATCATCAGATCGTCCGCGTGTCAATTGCGCTGAACACTACAGCGGTATCCTTTCCATAATCGGTGTTGGAGAATGCTTCTTGCTCTTATCACGAAGCGTTTATGAAATAATCAGGACCGATATCTCCGCGAGGTACATCGCTGGGGTAGAACAGCGCGCAGCTGAGAAGCTTTCCGAGAACCTCGTTTCTCCTCTACATTAAATCCTCTGTCTGTAACCACTGATCGATTCAGAAGCATCCGCATCACGGCGGAGCTCTCCTCTCAAAGACTCCTGAGCCATCTCTTTGCACTCTGGGGCTGTGGATATACACTTCCTCTCCGCTCCAAAAAAACACAACCTCGACTTTTAATAATACCGCGAAGACCGATGTCACTCATTCAGGCTTGTCAACCACCCGCCCACCGTTGCGCGTTATAAGCATACTGCGCAGCTTTGTACACAATCGATACCCAGTCAAGAGCTTAATAGAGCCCTGCTGATTGTATAACTGCTAGCTTCCGAGTATTTTGAAATCGCGAAATTGCTTCTCTTCCTTGGGAGATGTGTTTTAAAAAAACCCTCAATACATCATCAACTTCTTGAGAACAGGTTTGAATCATAGTGGTTTGGCAAGAAAGCTCGTATGTCCCCCACAGTGACACAATAATTATCGTGTTTGTACTGAGCTCGGTAAAATTTTATCATCTCTCTCCAAGCTCACCAGCAAGCACACTAGATGGATCGTTATTATCTTCGTCAATCACTGTGGTGGATGCACCACGGATGCGGTTGTGCTGCGCTGCTGCCTCGCGAAGAAGACTCAGCAGCGGCGTTGAAGAGTTTGTTTGCATCATGTTTATCCTGGTTCTGCTGTTGCTTTTTTCTTTTTTCGCGCACAAAACGCTCTCCTTGAGTTACAACAACGAATGCCGTTTTTATTACATCCTCCCCTCCCCCCCGAGAAAGCATTAAAGGGTTCCAACGCATCTTTCTTTGTACGTTGTAAGGACGGCTATAGGTTTCCCTTTAACATCCCGCCTGCCTTATTGACACCTTGATATAACCGTTATAGAGGCCGCGGAATTTGCGTATGTAATCATATGGTATAGGAGCAAAATTATGTAATATTTCAAAAGCTCCTTTTCTTTAATAGAAACCGTGGATGAGTGACGCTGAAATACTTGATTAAAAACAGCGCGTATATCCCACTCCTGTCACAGGAGATTGTAGCTGACCTAATTCATGCCCAATCGTATTAAGACTGTTGACGGTAAGATTCCAAGAGAGATTTGGCGTCCTCCTGTTGAGATGCTTTGAAAAAAATGCCCACCAGTGTTTCTAACTACTGGTTTAACCGATTGTATTTCGGTTGTTGGGTGAGTTGTTTTTCTCCGATCCCCAGCTTTGTTCTAGAGCATGGAGGGAAGAGATATGTTTTCATCCCCGCCATTAGGCTGAACACCCGCTAAATCGCACTTGACGACCCACATTTTTTTTTTTTTTCTTGTGAGGACACAACTGCAGATAATTAACGATCTTCCGCCGCCGCGTCGATTTCCGGCCCGCGTGCGCCGCGCCGGCCGCGCAGCCGCCGCCGCCGCCGTCCTCCGCGCACCTCTCTTCGCACGGCTCCGGCCCGCTGGGCCTCCCTCGCTCATTACGACTTCACTGTATTTTCATCATTTCGGTACCCACATCCGGGGGTGGTTCTACTATCCTCTTGTCATTCAATCTTGTTTAGTATTCTCATTACCATTTTGCGGGAGGAGGGTCAGAGACCGTATGAACCAGATGTCTGTCAACCGTGGGTTTTTGGAACCGGCATACTCTTTCATATTTCTTTATCAATTAAGAGTCCAATGCATTTATAGTCGAGCGGAAGTAAAATGGAGAGAAGATGACCCCCCTGCAGATGAAAGAATTTTTTTCTTTTTTTTAAGGATGTACATTTCTTTCGGACACTTCCGTAAGCCTACCGATGTCCGCTTTCAACCTCTTAATAATGCTCTTGCTCCGTGTTTTAAATTTTTTTTAGAAATTGAAAAAACCTCTGCAATGCGATTACTCTGTTTTTGTTTATCTATTTTAATATAAACCTGAATGGCGTTTGGTTTAATGTAGCGCAAATGAACGATACACATCAACAAAGCAGGTTGTGAGAGCTTGTTTTGTCAGCGAGGCTTCATTTCATCAATCCGTGTATATAAGAATTGAATTTATTCAGATAAACCAAGCCCGCGAACGAGTATTCTCTCTGCTTTTTAGCTCTAGTTCCGCGCGATGATCAGACCTTTTACGGGTAAAACCAGGCAGAGATGTTGGTACAGCTCCTCCCGGTAGAAACAAATCCCTGCACTCTTCCACGCTCAGATCTTCCAGATCATACCCCTTCTCTGTTCGGCGTTGTCAACCTGTCGACTTTTTAAATATCTCCTCCGTATTTTGTATTTCAGTAACCCTTGCACTAAATACGTCGGTAAGAACGCGCTGCGATGCTCCCGTGTCCCTAGTCTTTATATTCTGATTGGTATCCCTGATCGACCTTTTTTTAATTTGCCTCAAATGTATCGGGCATACATAGCACAAAGAGGTGATGCCCACTGCCCGCGTGTATTGTCGGGGTGACCATCCAGAGGTTTAAGCGCCTTTCAACCCTCGTTGCGCGCCGTCATATATGCCACAACAATGTCAGGGAGAACATCGATATCCCTCAACGTATGTTTTTAAGGTTAAATACTTATAAATCGTTCCGTTCCGTTAAAGGTGTCTGATGTGTCCCTCTCTGCAATACTCGCTTTTGAATTTCTTCGACTGGCGGTGTATACCAACGCATATTTCGTTCGCCTGCAGTAGCCATTTCCACTGTTTATTTACAAACTCTTCGCGCCGCTGCCGTCGTAAATGAGGTGAGTTAAACCTTTAGCATCGACTGGTGTTTTAAAATGGATCGCAGCGCTTGCGCACCTCTGTCTTTTTTTATTCTTTAGCGGTCTTACTTTGCATTAACGGCTAAACCATCTACGCATACAAGCAATAGGATGTTTTTCCGTTTTTGTTTCGACAAGTTTCGCATGTCCGCTAGATCACACTTAAATTTTGCGAGGTCTACAGCCATTTTTGATGGCAGGGAATTTTTTTGCGGAGTATTTTTTGTGATGTAAACACTCGTTGCGATGACAAAGCTATTTGCCCATCTGCTGTGTTATATTATCTCTGCCTAATCGCGCGCGTGCGGCTTTTTAACCGCGTCTGTACACCACCCAGACATTAGGGTTTTTGTATAATCGCTACAAGTCCTTTATAACTCGCATCATATGCCTGTACTTACCACTGGTCGACAATCTGATATGGAAATTATTCGCAAGGTATTACTGCGAAACTTTAGTTTATCAGAGTTTTCGGGGGGCACCCCGAGATCCAAGAGTAAATAACCTGAGATTTAGAGAGACCACCTGTTTAGACAACTCTAAAACCTCTTGCATGATCTTGCCATATATCTGTCTGGCCTAAGCATTCAAGTTTCCCCGAAGGTCTCTCCTGCTTTGCAAAAGGAAATGAGAGCGTTTTTAGTGAAATGTTGCGACTGTCTTCCCATGCATAACACATTTTGAACAAATCAACACAACAGAGATGTTTTTCGTGTCGCCCCTTTGTAAAATATTACTTACAATGTCATTGCTAGCCGCTTCTATAAGCAATCATCCAATAATATAATCTTCGATCGCTCGTTTCGTCGTGTGTATCGATGGGTTTATAATGTCCTTTAATTAAGAAGAAGTTTCCGTAGACAGAGTTTCCTTTTCTCCACGGTGGATTCTTTTTCTTCCGCATGCTCACTATATTAATCAAACATGATTGGTGTACTGCACCCAATTTTTTTTTGTGTGAATATGTCTTTCCCGAATTGGAAACACCCTTCAATTAATTATTTCTCGCGGGTGAGCAAGAGATTGGATTATGGTTTTCCTAAAACACACGAGTTACGAATGTAGGGTGTGACATGGTGAATGACACAAATAAAAAATGACACTTGATTTAGCCCCACCTCTTTTATTGGCCTACGTATACAAAAGACAAATATGTACATATAATATTTACAAAAAAAAAAAAACTAATTACACAAAGTCATCGTCGTCACTATCTTCCAGCTCTTCCTCGATGATGAAGGTGCCGTTTGCGTTTTTCTCTGCGCTTTCGAGGTCTTGGATTACCATATCGGGTCGTTGACGTTTTTGGTTGTTTGCAGATTAATGGTGTTTGTCTCCTGTTGCATTGCTGTTGTTGTCGCTCGCACATACAGGAACGTGAGTTGAGGAGAATTTCTCGTTTTTCCTCCTGCTGTGTGGCGTAGGAGCCGCGGAATGAGTCATCTGTAGCATCTGCCTACTGTATGAGTTCGGACGATATTGGGTCATCTTGTCTATTTGATGTTTAACTATGTTGGACTGTAAGGATTATGTTAGTCTCGTTAGCTATGTTTAGTGGTTACCCCTCGTGATCAGGTACCTCTTTTCACACTCCTCGACAAGGTTTGTGTGGTACCGGCTGTGATCTTAATACTATTTCACCGGTTCACCGCATGGAGGGATACTCGTCCTGTAATATATTCCATTTATTTCATTTTCTCTTTAGCGTCATGTACGAACTAAATGCATTACGCTGTGATCATTAATCTATGCCAACCCGGTTCCCTGCATTGAGGGAGTACTCATCTGTAAGTATATCAATTTATTTCATTATTTTCTTATGAGGCACATGGCGACATAAACTGCACATGTGGAAAGTAGGTTAATGATTTACCGGGTACTGATTATGTTTTGTTGTGGACCTTGGTTCGGTATTGCGGTTTCGTCAAGGTAATGATAGTCATGGTCACTACCTACTTTCACATTCATGTACGTGTGTGATGTGCCCGTTCCGTCCCGATCGCACTACTTCTATATATAAATATAAATATATATATCTATGATATGATATATAATGTATGTAATTATATTATTATATATATTAATATATATATAATATATATAGAGAAAAAATATATAACTACTTATTTTTAAATACATAAAACACACTGCACACAAGGTCAATGTATATATATTTATTACCATTAGCATATTGAATATATTATCATTTTAACAATTATGTTATACCAATCGCAGCAAACAAAATGTTCCTCTGCTCTGACATTATCGTCGTCGACTTGTTTTGACACAGAACCGCGACTTCGTTTTTTGTTTGCTTTTAATTCTTTGGAATTTGATCGGAGTTTGCAGAATCTTTGAGCTCGAGTAACTTACTTCTTCTGGGGGGGGGGGGGTGGGGGGGGGGGGGGGGGAGGGGGGGGGGGGAGGGGTGGGCTTATTATAAAATAAAATATAGCGCAAGCATTAACATGATGACAGCTCTTGGGAATTAATAATGCAGTGAAATTCGAATTTCTGCAACGTGACTTGCATTTCATGACCTGACTGTGGGCCGCGTCTTACTTTGGTTGCGTCCATAGTACGTTATAGTTTCTCTTCATATTATCACAATACATCATCGCTCTCCTCAAACCATCCGCCTCATTTTCCTTTCATCATTATCGTCATAATTATCAGCAACGCACTAACATCGCTATCATCATCATCATCATGAACAGAATACTATCATCGCTCATCACCATCGTCATTCATCACCATCTCGTCAATACCTTAGTAGCACCCTAGATTAGATTGATCTGTACTTATCATCAGCCGTCAATCACCATCATCATAACACCATCATTATTCACCATACTCCCATCCGACATCATTTCCATCACACCATATCATCAGTAATAATGATATTTCACTAACCTCAACTTCAGATACATAATCACCTTCAGCATTTATCATCATCACGCATCTCTGTCACTATCCCCCATTGAGCCACCTCATCATCACAGCCCTCTATCATCACTAACAACTCTATTCATCGCATCATCACCATAATCTCATCCTTGTCACTTACACACCATCCCAATCACCATCATAATCATCACTCACTCTATTCTCATCATCATCACACCATAACATATCAGTCTATTCGGCGCATCATCACCATAATCACTCATCATTGTCATTAACACACACATCATCATCACCATCATAAGCCATCACTATCACGCTATTCATCACATCTCACATGATCATCATCAATTGTCGCCTACACACTTCATCATCACCATCATAATCATCACTATCCACTCTATTCATCATCATCACCATAATCATCATCTCATCACCATTGTCATTACACAAAACCATCATCATCACATTGTCCACTTACATAGCATCAACATCAGCACCAATCACTATTGAGCCTTTCGTCAAGAAAAAAAGGGCGATAAACTCTGCTCAAGATATGAAATAATTGGGCGAAGAGAATTTTTCGCCTCTGACAATCGGGCAGTGCTTCCTCTGGCCCACGCCTGGTCTGCGCCGCAGGCCGGACCCTGGCGCCGCTCCGCTCTTGCAATCTCGGGGGCAACGTTCCTGCTTGTCTGTTGCGATTTCTCTCTATCATTCGCGTCTCTTGCTCGCTCTCTCCCTTCTCTGTCTCTCCTCTTTTTTTCCCTCTCCTCCTCCTTTTTTTTTTCCCTCCCTTTCTTCACCTTCCCTCCCCTCCCATCCCTTTTCTCCCCCTCTCCCCGTCTTTCTGTTTCTTACTTTTCTTCCACTTTCTCTATAACTCTCTCTCCTCTCGCTGCCTCTCCGCTCTCTATTTAACTCCTTAAAAAACCTCTGCTCCCTCTCTTCCTCTCCCACTCTCCTCCTCTCTTCTCTCTCCTCTCTCCTCTCTCTCAACCTCTTCCCCCTCTCGTCTCTCGCTCTCCTCTTCTTCCTTTCCTTTCCCCTCCTTCCCTCCCCTCCATCTTTTTTCCCTCTCCTCTCCCCTCTTTCTTTTCTTTGCTTATTCTTTCCCGTATTTCTAACGCTCTCTCACCTCTCCTAACCTCTCTCCTCACTCTCTCCTCTCTCGTCTCTCTCTCTCATCTGATGTGATTGACGATAATATAGATAATGAATGATTGATAATGATAATGATGTTGATATATGCTGATGATTGTGGATAAATTTTGATTATGATTAGAGAATAATGAATGATAATGATAATGATGATGAAGCATCCTATGAAGGCAGAAACGATAATCTAATGAAAAGACCGTCGCAGCAAGAAATGCCAGTCACGCTGTATCTTATCTCCCTCTAAACCACACTTCAATAATCATCGTTTTCATCTGTTTCATCCAATGCTTTGCTTTTACAAAACAACGACAACCCACCGGCACAGACGAAAACACACACTCAAAAACGCATACATTCCACAGAAACATATAAATACCTATACATATACATCCATACTACTAAATAACATATAATATATATATATATATAATATATATAATATAATAAAGATATATGTTTATATATATACTTAATTATATATATATATATGTGTGTTATGTGTGTGTGTGAATGTGCGTGTAGCGGTGTGTGTGTGTGTGCCGTGGGTGTTGTGTGTGTGTGCGTGAGTGTGTGTCGTGCTTGTGTGTGTGATTGTGTGTGTGTAAGATTAAATTATATATATATATGAATATATATATATATATGTATAGATATATAGATTATATATATATATATATTATATAATATATATATCATTAATATATAGTTTTGTGTGTGTTGGTTGTGTGGGGAATGGCAAATATATATAATATATATATATATATATATAATATATCTATATATATATCGATATATATATTAGTATAAGATATAATTTTATAAGTGTGTGTGGGTGTGTGTTTTGTGTGTTGTATATACACATATGGATATATACATGGTTTTCACACACACCACACACACCCACACACACACACACACACACACACACACATATATATATATATAATATTTACATATATATATATCTATATATATATAGATATAGATTACGCTTATACTACGTGTCTGTGTATGTAGTGGCATATATATAAATTATATAAGATATTTACATATATATATACAATCTATATATATATTCTATCTATATATATACATATATAGAGACACATATTTTATATAATATTTATTTTTCCTCCCTGTTCCCACCAGGAACGTTGGCGATCAATTGGT
>NW_023642155.1:142891-154734 GCF_015228065.2 Penaeus monodon
ATATATATATATATATAGATGTCCACCTTTTAATCTCGAAATCTTGTTTATTCACAGATCAAATCAAGTTAAACCAATCACAGCCACAGTTATTTAACGGTGGTAATTACCGCGTGACGTAATTACTTGTTTAGTTGTTTTATGGTAGTTTTTCGTCTTTTTTAGTTTTTGTTACAATACGTTTCCCCTATTTTTCCGTCGATTTTTTTTTTTGTTTCGATTATTTCATTTTTAACTTTGAACTGTCATTGTCTTGCCTGGGGGCTCCAATATTTTTCTTTTAAATATATATATATATAAGATATATATATCTATATATAGATATATATATAATATATAATTATACATATATATAATATATACTTGATATATATTAATATATAGGTAATTTATAGTATGTATATTAAACATAATTAGGATACTATATACATATAATAACCTACTAATGTAATATATAATACTATATTGATGTATATATAGACCCATTATATAATATATATCATATATATATAAATATATATATTAGATATCTAAATATATAATAGATATTATTATGTGTGTTTGGTGTGTGTGTGGGTGTGTGTGTGTGGTGTGTGTTTGTGTGTTTGTGTAGATTATCTAACCTAACTAACGAAGCATCTAACATAACCATAACGTAACTAGAACCTTCTCTGACCTAAAGAAACCAATCAAATTTATCTAACGGAACTCATCAACGAACCCTAACAACATACCTCAACTAACGTAATATAACAGAACATAACATAAATACATCTAACCTATTAACCTATCTAACAGCAACATAAACAGGGCACAAATAAACCAAACCTATTCTAATCTAATACTACCAAAGATAACTAACCTAACCTACCAAACGAAATCTACCCTAACTAAACTTAAGTAACGAAACCTATGCTAACATAACATAACATAATCGAGTCACCAACTCACGTCATCAAACCTGAACCCAAAACCAACCGAAACCCACTGAAATAAACTAACTAACTAAACCTAACTAAACCTAAACCTAACCAATGTTAGCCTTATTCAAACCTACTCCAACGTACCAAACAACGTAAACCTACGTAACTTATCCTAACCAAGTACGATAGGCAGTACTACCACAGATCGATAATGGGCAGTAGGAAGGTGACTACAAGAGACGCATTGGTAGGTAGATACACAGACAGAATCCCGTCTTATGTAATAGTAGATAGGTGAGCAACAGAATAGGTCTATACTATGTAAGAAGACATAAGTTGTAGTTAGAGGTAGTAGACAGCCAATTAGCTAACTGGCATATACAACTAGTAAACATACTTATACACCCAGTAACACACACCCATAAGAAATATAAAATAGATGATCTATATTAGATATATATATATATATAGATATATATATAATATATATCTATATATCTATATATAGATAGCTATATATCTAGATAGATAGCAGATAACACACAATATTGTCTATATAGATGTATAGATAGATATATATAGCAGGATATATATATATATATATATATTATATACATTCATCTATCGGGCTATCTATCTATCTCCTCTCTAGAATATACAGATACAGATACTTACATACCTACATACACACACATATCTTATATAGATAGATGATAGATCGTAATATATAGATTGTAATGATTTATGCAACATATGTATATATGTATTTAGTATCTATACATAATGTATATATATTATCATGTTATATAGATATATATCTATATTATACTATATATACATATGTATATATTATAGATTCATACATATATCTATCTATCTAGCTACTCTATTTATCTATCTATCTCATATTTTTCATCATCTATCTATCTATATATATACATACATACATGTAACTATTATAGAATATAGATATTATATAATATATATATATATATATATATATATTATAAATACAGTATATATATATATATATATATAATATATTATATTATATATATATATATATAATATATATATATATCTATAAGTTCTACACACAACACACACACCCTCACATTCCCCCACACACATATGTGTATTATATAGTATATATAGAATAATATTATATATATATAATATATAGTGTGTATATATATTATATATATACAATATATATATACATATATGTTAGATAATATATCTCTATATAGAATATATATATATCTATATATATATAATACATATATAATAGAACTATATATATATACACATATATTAGATAAACATAATATATAGAGTAGATGAGGTATATATGCATATATATAATAGATAGAGATCTTATATAATATAATATATTATCTATCTAGAATTATAATAGTCTATAATATATATGGTGTGTGTGTGTGTGGTGGTGTGGGTGTGTTGTGGGTGTGTGAGGTGTGTGTATATTTTGTGTGTGTGTGTGTGTGGGTGTTGTGGTTTTTTTGTGTGTGTGTGTGTGTGTGGGTGTGTTTGCTATATTGTTAGTGTTGTCCAAAGGTCCTAAAATTCAATATTGCCAGGATGTCCTTTATCTCCTCTGCTACCTAAAATTAACCTAACCTAACTCAACTTAAACATAGCCTAAACTCAATCAAACCTCCGAACCTAATTTAACTATCACCTACCTAAAGTACATCCTAAATCTAACTTAATCTACGCTTACAATTCCTAACCTAGCTTAACAATCTAACCTAACATAACCTATCCTAACTATATGTAACCTAACCTAAACCTAACTACCACTAACCTATCCTCGATTAAAATAACAACTGACCCTAAACTTACATTTCTAAGCTGTTACACCTATCCTAAAGGTGACCTACACAAACCTACCCAGACTTAACTTGCCTAAAACCTACCTAACCCTAAAACAAACTAAAATAACGCTCTCCCTTAGTTAACATTTTTTACCGTTTCTCCCATACGTTGTCAATCTAACTATATCTAACAGAAACGTACTTAAACTAACCTAGCTCCATCCCTAACCTAACCTAAAACCTAACCTAACGCATCCTCTACCTAAGGTAAAATAACGATCTACCCTAACTTGCCTCTGTAAGCTTTCCTAACTTTACAATTCTAATTGAACCATTCTAATACCTAAATGGTTACCTAAACCACTACTAACCTCTAAAAGTACCTACCGAATCTAAACCTAACTCACATAACTAAGCTTATCTAATCATTATCAAGCGACCTAACCGACCTCCTATATACATACCCGCCCAAAACCTTTTCTTTTAATATAACTTAAACGTAACCTAACCTAACCTACGCCTCTAAACTAACCTAACAGACCCAATCCTAACCTAATCTATTTAATCTAAAATCTTAACTAACCTGACATTCCTAAGGTAAATTAACTTTACGAGTCTCCCCTATATTATATATATACCCGTCCTTAAATTACATAAAAATCCTAACCGAAAGCAACCTGACCGCATCTTATATATATATTATAGATATATATAATATATTAATAGTATATATATAACTATTATTGTTTATACATTAGGTATATATATACAATATGAGATATATGAAATATTATATTATATATATATATTATATAATATATATATATATTATGTGTGTGTGTGTGTGTAGTGTGTGTGTGTTGTGTGTGGTGTGTGTGTGGGTCGGTGTGGTGGTGGGGTGTGGGGGGGGGTGTGTGTGGTGTCTACAAATACATATTTACTTATATGTATATATAAATTTAGATATATAGCATAATATATTATAGATATTAAATATAATAAATAAGATATATATATGAGATATGTAATATATATATAATATATATAATATATATATATATATTGTCTATATAATATATATATACTATGATTATATTAGTATTAGATTTATATAATACATACATAAATAATATTATATATTATATAATATATTATCTATATATATATAGATACCCATATATAATGTAAAAATAAAAAGATATATATAAGAATATATATATATATATAAGATATATATATATAATACGTACTAACACACACTTACCCACAACACACAAACACACATACCTTATATATAGTGTATTATGTATATATAGACATGATCTATCTATCTATCTATCTATCTATCTATCTATCTATCTATCGATCTATCTATATATTATCTACTAATATATATAGATATATTTGATATCTATATAATGTGTGTGTGTGTGGGTGTGTGTGTATTGTGTGTGTATGTGTGTGTGTGTGTGTGTGTGTAATGTTTTTTATTTTATGCTCCGTGTTTGTGTTTGTAAGTATGTATTATACATGCATGGATATATATCCTACATATATATGAGATATATATATTATAATATATATATATATATTTAAATATATGTAATATATATGCATGTTATATACATACACACACCTACTAACACCCCTACAAACACGCACTACACACACACAGCACACCACACACCAACACACGCATATGCTTGTGTCTGTGCGGCACATAATATTGGGTATATATGATAATATATATATTCTATATTAGATATATATATTATATCATATAGATATATATAGAATACATAATACATACATATATATATATAGATTATATATAATATATATATATATATATATATATAATAATATAGATAATAGATATATACACATGTATATGTGACGCACAGCCCACACCAAAGCACAACACACCCACACCTACACACACACACACCCATAGCACACACACACACACACACCGAACACACACAACACCAAACACACAATACATCACACAGATATATATATGTAAGACCACACCCACCCCACCACACACACACACACAACACACACACACATATATTACATTATATATATATATTATATCTAGAATATATGTGTGTGTGTGTTGTGTGTGTGTGTGTTGTGTGTGTGTGTGTGTGTGTTGTGTGTGTGTGTGTTGTGTGGTTGTGTGTGGTGTGTTTTTGTGTAGTGTGTGTATGTATGTTACATCTTATATATATAATATATCTATATATATATATATAGTATCTATATATATATATATATATAGATCTATATATATGCATGTATGCATACATCCACACACACACAAACACACACACACACATCACACACCACACGACCACCACACACACACACACACACACCATATATATATATCTCATATATATTATATATATATATATAATATATAGGTAAGAGAGAGATAGAGAGAGAGAAGAGAGAGAGAGAGAGAGAGAGAGGAGAGAGTTTGTGCGTGTGGGTGGGTGGTGTGTTGTCGTGTGTTTTTTAAAATATATAACCCATAAAAATGATAATGTTCGGTTTTGTGGTTGGCGTATGTGTGCGTTGTTTGTTGTGTGTTTGTGTGTGTCCTGTTTGTGTATGCATTATACATGGCCAGAAGTATTAATATATGATATTATATATATATAGTATATATATCTATATATATATATATACCTCTATATATATATTGATATATATCGATTACTATATCCCTATACATCTATACTCTATATAATATTATCTCATATATACATCATCTATATCTCATATATATATCTCTATAATGCATGTAGAACTACACACACGCACCCCACAACCCCTACATATAATGCCTGTGTACACAACATAACCTATACACCCACCACACACCCACACACACACACCCACCACACAACACAACACAATCGTACTACCTACTCCCTACGACTACTACTATAATAAGAAAATAATATAATAGTAATAATATAAATAATCATCAAATGTAATCCAAATTATCTTTATTCTCACTTTTAATCACATTATTGTCATGATTAATAGAATTCCTGTTAATTATTATCATTAGTAGCTAATAATTACCAAATCATCAAATGAATGGAAAAACAAAACGTCATTTGGAGTATATTTCTCAAACTCTACATTTCGCGAGATTTTTATAAACCGCTTTTTTCCGACGTTTTTGGTGTTTTTTTCTTTAGTTTTTTTTAGTGTAATTGACACAATTCGCTGTTATAACATCATTATTATCATGATTATCAGCATTATTATGGTTATCATCATCAATCACATCATATCAACATGGCATCATCATATCATCATTATTGCAATTAAAATCATCAATTCTTGCCATTAATATCAGTATTATTGCAATTATTGCGTTAAATATATTTTTACACCTACATAAAGCTACAATATATAATAATAAGCAATAATAATATAAATAATACGGGTTTCTACTAATGACTTAACTTATATCATTATTTTTTAATTAAATAGCGTTATTAATGTAATTAATTACTGTTATAATACAGTCATTTGTACAATTTATACTCTAGTAAAAGTAATAATAAGATATAATCAGAATAATATTTTTAAGACAATTTATAACGTTATTATTATTTATTATCCTTATTTTATTTCATTTGGTATTATTACATTTATGATATATTTTTGGCAATAATACTATATTAAGTAATAAATCATCGTACTAGAATAATATGATAAGAATATAATGATAATTTGTTATAATATTAATAAATCATCAAATGTATCCAAATTCATCTTTATTCTCACTTTCCATCACATTATTGTCATGATTAATAGAATTCTGTAATTATTTATCATTATTACCGCAATACTTGCCAAATTCATGCATGGAAAACGCATTTTTGAGTCACTCCCTCCTCCAAGGCGCTAGATTTGTCCGCTTTTTTCGACTTTTGTGGATTTTTTCTTTTACCTTTTTTTTTTTAATTAGATAGGAACCATTTGTTATTATCAGCCATTATTATCAGATTATCTTTCATTATTATCGTTATCATCATCATTATGATCATTAATCACATTACCATCACATATCATTATTATTGCATTATTACACATTATTTGCAATTATCATTGTATTGCAAATTATTGCAGTTATAATTCGATTTTTACAACTATACTAATAACAGCCTGCAATAAGGATAGTAATAACAATAATCTTAATAATCCCGTTTTTATAATAATCTGATATCATTATTTTAATTAAATATCGTTATTACTGATTAATTTACTGTTTTTTAACGATAGTTCAGGTCTGAGCCACCCGAGCACCAGCATGAACTTAATGTATTTTTCATGTTGTTATTGCTCTTGGAGTGAGTAGTGGTAGGGTCCCCCAGTTCCTTTCCCACGAAGTGCGCTGTTACCGCTCAGGTAATAATTTTCTCTACTTTTCGGGCTTGGACCAGCACTGCCTTGGGCTGGCTTGGTACCCAGTGGACTAGGTAGCAATCAAGGTGAAGTCCTTCCCACGTAACAACGCGGCGGTCAGTGACCGAATCCCTTCTAATTCAGATTTGCCGTCGTGACAGTCTTGAGTCCGACGCTCTAACCATTTCTGGGCCGCCCGCGCCATTGACAATCAATGGGCTTCCATGAATTTTTCTTCAGCCATTAACGTTTGGTTTTGCCATAGCCTGTCTGATTCCGCCCGTTTTTTTTTCTCGAGTCCAACCATATCTATTTACCGGTACTGACTTGGCTGGCTTTGAAACCCAGTGAACACGCCATATTAATATTCTTATAGATTATATATAGTATATATATATATATATATATATGTGTGGTGTTGTGTTTGTGGTGTGTGTGTGTGTGTGTTGTATACACATATCATCGTATACTGCTCACCAACAGGATATATACATATATATATATATATATATATAATATAAGATAGATATATAGATATTTATTATATATATATAAATATATTAAATGTACTATGATACATATATATGTTAATCTATGATATCTATCTCTACATCAGAATATAAATCTAGACAATATCTAAAGATCTACATATATATACATATACATATCGAGCCGTCTATACATATATGTGATACACACACACACACACACACCCACACACACACACACACACACACCACCCACTCACCCCCACACACTACACACACACACACCCACACACACAGCCACACACACATCTAATATATATAAGATATATATATATAATATATATATATATCGATATTGGTTACGGGTACCGTTTGCAAAAGCAAGGATACCTTTCAGGTTAAGGTTTATGTTCTACTAAAGTTAGGTTTAGGTATGTTTGGCAAGGTTTAGGATGTTTGGAAGGTTAGGTTAGATAGGTTTTAGGTTAGGTGTAGGTAGGTTTATGTTAGGTTTAGATAGGTTAGGTTAGTTTAGGTTTCGTTAGGATAGGTTTCGTTAGTTGGTTTAGGTGTTGGGTGGTTTTGGGTAGGTTTAGGTTAGGTTTTGGTTAGTTTGGTTAGATTTGGTTTATGTTGAGGTTAGTTTGGGTTGAGTTTTGGGTTCAGGTTGTAGGTTTGTGTTGTGGTTAGGTTTAGGTTAGGATTAGTTTGGTTGGGATTATGTTTGGTTTAGGGTTTGGTTAGGTCTTGGATTAGCTTTGGTTAGATTGATGGGAGTTTAGGGTGGTTTTGTTAGTTTTTCTTAGGTTTGGGTTTAGGTTTGGGTTAGGTTTGGGTTAGGTTACTTTAGTTGGGGAAGTTTTTCGGTTAGGTTTGGGGTTAGTTAGTTAGATTTGGGTTGGGTTTGGGTTAGTTTAAGTTAGGTGTCGTTAGGTTGGGTTTAAGTTTGGTTACGGTTAGGTTAGGATTGGTTTTGTTCGATTTCGGTTAGGGTTTGGTTAGGGTTTGGTTCGGTTTTGGGGTTAGATTTTGGGTTTAGGTTTGGGAGGTTTGGGTTAGGTTTGGGTTACAGTTGGTTAGGTTTAAGTTTAGTTTGGGGTTAGGTTGTGGGTTGGTTTAGGTTAAGTTTGGGTTTAGGTTTTGGTTAGGTTTTGTGTTAGGTGTTAGTTAGGTTTGGTTGGTGGGTTCGGTTTACTTTAGTTGGGTTAGGTTTTTTGGACAAGTTTGGTTTGGGTTCGGTTTCTGTTAGCTTTGTTGTTAGCTTTGTGTTAGGGTTAGGTAGGTTTGGGTTAGGTTGGGTTATCTTTTGTTAGGTTTTAGGTTCGGTTTGTGGTTAGGTTTGGGGTTGGTTTGGTTCGGTTTTGGGTTCGGTTTCGTTTTAGGATTGGGTTCGGTTTGGGTTAGTTGGGTTAGTTGGGTTAGGATTTAGGTTAGGTTTCCGTTGGGTGGGGTTACGTTAGGTTTACGTTTGGGTTTTGTATGTTAGGTTTAGGTTTATTTTTGGTTAGGTTGGTTATGTTTTGGTTTGTTTTTGGGTTATGTTTGGGTTAGGGTAGGTTTATGTTTGGGTTAATGTTTTGGGTTATGTTTTGGGTTAGGTTCAGGTTTAGATTTGGGTTGGTTTGGGTTTAGGTTTAGGTTAGGTTTATGTTTAGGTTTTTTGGTTCGGTTTGGGTCTCGGTTTAGGTTCAGGGTTTAGTTAGATTTCGAGGTTAGCTTTTGGGGTTCAGTTTGGGCTTAGTTTGGTGTTCGGTTTGGGCGAGATTGGGTCGGTTTAGTTTCCGTTTGGGTTAGTTTTTGGTTAGGTTTTGGGTTAGGTTTAGGTTGGCTTCGGTTGGTTTGGGTTCGGTTTTGGGTGTACAGGTTTGGGTTACGTTTCATTTAAGGTTTCGTTAGGTTGGTTTAGGTTTGGATTAGGTTTGGTTAGAATCAAACACCATACACGACACACCACCCTACACACAAAACCACACACCCATCCCCCACCACCACACACACACCACACACACCGACCCACCACATATATCTATTATAGCATATATAATATACTATTACAAAAAAACAATACTATATACATATACTTATACATATATATACATATATTTATACATATGATACATAGATTCCTATATACATATCGATACATATATGCTCCTAATGCATTATAGCTGCATATATAAAGATATATATAATATATATAATCCATATATCTATATATATCTATCTATATATTAATATATAATTACATATTGTATATGTCTATATTATCTTTATATTATCTATAATATATATATATAAGTATTATGATAATATATATTCTATATATATATATATATGTGACGTAATGTATATTATATATTTAGATATGCCATATGTATATAATATAGATACTAAAATACCATATATATATATATATTAACATATATCTATATTATATATATTATAGATATATGATAAATATACTATATGATCATGTTATATTATATGTGTGTGTGTGTGTGGGGTGTGTGTGTTTGTTGTGTGTGTGTGTGTGTGTATATGTTTTGTTGTTTATCTATAAATATACTGTAAATGATTATATAATGTAAATATATATATATATATATAATATATATATAGATATATATATATTATATATATATATATATATAATGCTATAGTACGATGACTAATTGAGAATAAGTATATATACAAAGAATATATAAAAAATTCCATATATATATAATTCTATAACATACATATAATATATATATATAAGTTATATATATAGATATATATATATATATATATATATTATATATATATAGATAATATAGAATATATATATTATATATCAGACATATAAACGTCTTTACAATTCTCTTAGCTCTACAGATATATCTACATATCATCGGTAGATCATATATATATAGATTATATATAATATAGAGTATATATATATATCTACATATAAGTAAAAAAAAAAACCATATGTAGATATATACATATATATAGTAATATTACATATATACATAGATACAGGCATAGAGACTACTATCTACATACATATAGGTAGATAGAAGATAGATAAATAGATTGTGTGTGGGGTTTTTTTGCGTTTTGGTTTGTTTGTGTGGTAGTATGTATACATACTTGTTTTTTTTTTAAAATTTTAAAATATTATAAAAATTTTTTAAATTATATATATATATATTATATTTTTATAATTATATATAAATTATTTATTTATTTTTATTATATTATTTTATATATATTATATATATATATATATATATACAATATTTTTTATTTATTATAGTATGGGATATATATTTATAAATATATAAAATAATATTATATATATAATATATAAATATTTTTATTTATTATGTATATATGTAAAAATATAATTATATATAAATATTATATATAATAATTTAAAATTTTTATTTCCCCACACACACCCCCCCAAACACACACACACACACACACACACACACCCAAAACACACCCACACACACAACAACAACCCCACAACAAAACCACACACACCCACCCCACAAACAAAACACACAACACACCACACACACACACAACACACCACACACAATTTTTTAATTATATATATTTATATATATTATATATATATATATTTTATATATTATTATAATTTATATTCCCTTATATGAAAAATAAATAATAATCTAATATATATATATAATTTTATAATAATATTTATATTTTTTTGGGGTGTTTTTCGCCAGGGCCACACAACACACAAAAAACACCCCAAAATCACCCACACCACCACACACCCCCAACACACCACACACCCCATACCCCATACATATAATATTATATATATATATATAATATTATATATATATTATAAACATTGTTATAATTTAATATTTTGTATAATAATATATTTTTATAATATATATATATAATTAAAATTTTTTTTTTTTTTGTGTGGTGTGGGGTGTGTGTGGGGGGGGTTTGTGTATTGTTTTTGTGGGGTGTGTTTTGGTGTGTTGTGTGGGGTGTGGGGTTTGGGGGTTGTTTGTGGTTGGGTGCATTTTTTGGTGCGTGTTTTTTGTGTGTGTGTTCGTGGGGTTTTGGGGTGGTTTGGGGGGTGTTGTTGTGTGTGTTTTTGGTTTTTTTTTTTTTTTTTTTAT
>NW_023642155.1:157877-165377 GCF_015228065.2 Penaeus monodon
CTCTTTTCTCTCCCTCTCTCTCTCTCTCCTCTCTTTTCCCTTCCCTCTCCTCTCCTTCTCTCCTCTTTCTATCTTCTCTCTCTCCCCACACACACACACACAAAAATTTACACACACCACCACACACCCACCGATATATTATATATATTATATATAATTATTATATTATATATATATATATATTATATATATTTAATCTGTGGAGAAAGAGAGAGAGAGAGAAAGAGAGAAGAGACAAGAGAGAGACAGAAAAAGAGAGGAGGGGAGATATATATGTGGTGTGTGGTGGAGCCGAAACGATCTTGTAGTGATCTTGACAAATTTAGGCAAGTCAATTATTTATTCATCTCAATTATTTATCTTTAAGTCAAGAATTCCCAACGGAGCGGGCCGAGCGGTAAGCACTCTCCGAAGGCATGGGGGTCGGGGAAAAATCTTGCTCTTGAATATTTAAGATATAATAAAATCAAAGAGCCGGGGCACAACTCTTTGTTAAAACAATCACCGGCAAAGAAAACACATAAAATGTATATTTAATTAAGTGGCATGAGCAAAATCACAAAAGACAATTCATAACAAAACTTGTGTATAAAACTGCATCACACTACTTATCTTACAATGGGTCTGTCTCGTATCGTCCATTCACTACTGGATAGAAAAATAAAAGGTCTCTAGTACGTCCTCTCTCCAATTCGTTTTACAGCAGGAGGTTCCCCCTTTTCCCGGGCAGTCTTCCGTCCGGGATCTCTGGCTTGGGAAAAGAAACCTCACTGCTATAAGCAAACTGCTCGTTGGATGAGGAAGAGAGTACCTGTAGTTCGGCCGTTCGAGCGAGAGTCCCTTTTTCTTACAGATCCCCTCCCGACAGCGTCTTCAAGGCGGCAAGTAAACAAGGGGGGTTTAAAAAGGGGGTTCTGAAACCCGGTGTCCATGTGTTTTTCTTTAAATCTTATACGAGATGCAGTAATAAGAAGTACAATACAGTAAAGCAGTATATCACAGAAAGCACTTTTATTTTCATTGTCTTTGGGTGCACCACGTAATAGTTAAGGTCGGTGCTGGTCCCTGGTGGCCATGAGAGGAAGTCCCGTGCGTCCAGCTCTGCCACGAATAGCTTGGGATCCCCTCAAAGATAGTCCCGTTTTCTTTTCGGGAAGATAGTTCACTACAATCTTGACTAGTAATCTTGATGACCTGCGTTCAAATCCCTCGCCGCCAGTGGATGGTAACCCTGGACATTCCTTGCACACAGAGGGTCATTTAAAACCAAAGTGAAACAGACAGTATGTCACACCAAGAATGTCCATTCTAAGAAATGGAATCAAACCAAACCTTTAAACCTCTCCCTCCCGCCCTCTCTCTCTCTCTCTCTCTCTCCCTCACACAACACACACACACACACACACACAACACACCACACACACACCACACACACACACAAAAATATATATTATATATATATAATATATATATATATATATATATATTTATATATATATATATATTTATTATGTATATGCTTTTATATATATTATATATATATATAATATATAAAATATAGATATATATGCAGTAATTATATATTTAGCATTTAATTTATAAATAGAAAAAACAACACGCAGCACTAACGCACACACGCACCACAATCCAAACAAACCACAGCATAACACAACACACACACATATATATATATATATCATTATATATATATAGTATATATAAATTATATATTATAATAACAAAGCACTATATATACACATGCATAGAAAATATATATGTATTATATATATATATATATATATATATATAATATGATATATATATATATATATATATTATATTAATATGCATAATATTATATATAATAACATAACATAATACAATGCATGGTATTATATATATGATATATTATATATATATATTATATATATTATGATTTATATATATATATATATATATATATATATATATATATATATATATATATGATGCGATTACACTACACACACAGGATGCGATTTAAATCATGATGATTGAATCAAAATTTAAAACAAAATAATTGATTATATAAATTTTTTCTTTGTCCAAAACAACATGAATTTCAAGGATAATATAAATAACCATAATTATACTTTATATATAGTATATATATATATATATTATATATATATAAAATATATTATATTTCTGTATGTGTATATCAAATTTCACATTCATTAAAATCAATTAAGGTTGTACTTGTCAGAGAAGTAGAATACTGAAACATTTGCTTCACAATACAGTAGTACAATATAATATATATAATATATATACTATATATATATATATATATTACTATATAGATGCTATAAAAAAAAAGTTTTACTATTATATATTTTATGAAGTATGGATTTTATGACAGAACATTCACAATTATTACCAGCCTGTGGTTAAAATAAGACCAATTGATACTTTTTTTTGAAAGTTTATTATTCTCTTCATTTGTAATAGGTTATCACCAGTTAAATTCGTTTTATCACTCTAAGTTTTTCTATTTTGTTTTATATTACCTGAATTATCTGTCACAAATACAAAATACAAATATATAAAAGAACTTGTCTTTTGTAAGCAAAACGTGTCCAAAGTTTGTCTTCTATGTTATCTATCTGTATGTGTGTGTGAGTAGGTATATATGTTTTTATATAAATATATTATATATGTAATTTAGATATATATTTTTATATCCAAATATATATGTGTATAATATATTTGTATAGATAGATAAAATAGATTATGCATCATATTGACTATGTATATATATATATGAATAGTGTGTGTGTGCTTATATTATATGTATATATGTATATATTTTATTTATCTATATATATATGTAATATTTACATATATATAATATATGAATTATAAATATATATACAGATAATCCATATCATATAAGCACCCACACAAACACTATATATATATAAATACATTGTATCATATATATACATATTATCTATATGCATATATACATATGCATATTCCTATGTAAATATAGATATATATATATACATATATATGTTATATACATACACATATATATTTTACATATGTAAAATATATATACCTAATACAATATGGTAAATATCCAGATGAATTTTGAAACTGTAGTCTCATTTTCAATAAATCTAGTTTTTGTATGTGACAAACCCGTATAATTCATTATCAACATATAAAACTCCGTGACTTTGCCCGTAAAGAGAGGGTCTCACCCACACCCTTCAGATGGAAAAGACAAGGGCTCTGCCCTGCCTGCCTCAGTTTTCCTCTTCAAGCGATGAATCTACCGAGAGCGACTGACAGGGCCCAGATGGTTAAGAGGTTACAACCTTCGTCCGGCGACCTGCACATTTATGTTCATAGCTGTTTAGTATTAGTATGAATGAAAAACATTCTTTCACACTCTCCTGAAAGCGTTATGAAATAAGATTATATCTTAACGTACTGAAGGATAAAACGCATAGCACACCACCCGAAATGATAATAAATGCTTCATGTTGTGCAAACTAAGAACTGACACCATGGAGAATGGGCATTTATGTAGCAAATTAGCGGATTAGACTGTTAAGAAGCAAACAGCGAACAAATCCTAGCCAATGAAACTTCAAAATTGACGTATATTGTCATTCTGGAGGCCATTGTGTCATTTTGGTTGTCATATTGTCATTATGGTTGCCATATTGTCATGTCCCTCTAGTTGCCATGTTATTATGGTTTTATCATGTAATTAAAATGGTTGTCCATTCCTGGGTGCCATTTCGTTATTCCGTTTTGTCATGTCATCTTTGTTGCCAAATTATTGTCATAAATTAGGTTGCCATTTGCCATTCTGGTTGCCACATTGTCATTCATGTCATGTACTTCTGATCGTCATATTTCATTTTGGTTGCCATATTGCCCATTCTGGTTGTCCATGTCCATTCAGGTTGCCACATTGTCCATTCTGGTTGTTATATTGTTACTCCTGGTTCCATATGTCCATTCTGGTATTCATTCCTGTCATGTCCTGGGTTGCCATATTGATGTATTTTTTCCCTTTTGACTCTCGCTGAAAACCATCTTGTATTAGAGACAAGTCATTTTTTTATTACTGATTTTGTTGTATATTGTGATCTGAGAGTTTTATTATTTAACATGATGACTATCATTTAAAATGAATAAAGTTAGAAATTGGATAATTATATGTTTTATGTTTAAACTGAATCGTTTGATTTCAGTCCAACTGAAATTACGTATTGGTTGATTGATGATACACCGTATGTTTTTACCTTAACAATGAATTTGCTTGTTAATTTTATCATTATTGATATATGTCTAAACATCCCCATTCAGCAGATGATTTTGATCTCCCGGGGCTCTAATTACCCTCATTAATCCCCACTATTAAGGACGGATAATGATAGCGAATAATGTTATATTTATCATCATTTATTTTTTATTTACTATATTTTATAATATTTTTTTATTATTATTTTTTGTTATTCATTCCATATTTAAATATATTCTTATTATTGCTCTGTTATTATTCACATCATTTTCATGATTGTTTCATTATTTATATTTCTAAATCATTTTAGTGATTGTATTTATTATTTGGAAATTATGTTGTTGTTTTTTACTATTGATACTATTGTATTCATCATTTTATTCAATATCTTTTATTTACTGAATGTCTCCTTTATTTATCTGTTTCTTTTTCTTACTACCGTAGATATTGTTCATTATATATTTCTAGTTTATTTTTTTGCAATCATTCTCAAATTATTGACGTCGATTCCCTTCCAGCTTATGTTTTTAATCTTATTTTTCTGCTTCTCAAAATTCTTCACTTCTTATTTTTTTCCTTTTTTCGTATTCTTAAATTTGTATCGTTTTCATGTATTGTTTTTCTTACAATTAATATTATATATATGATATATATATATATTAGATATATATATACATATATATATATATATATATATAATATATACATACATATATAAATATATTATTCCACTTTCCTTGTTGTTATGATTATTCAACTTATTCTTTCCTTATTATTATTATTATTCATTTTATTCTCTTCTTATTGTACCAATTTTATTTCGATCGCTTCTTCCCCATTTTTCGTTTTCATTCTTTGTCTCTTTCTTCCCTTATTGCTTCCGTCCTTTTTTGATCCCTTCTCCCCTTTTCGTCTTCTTCTTTTTCGTTGTCTCATTCTTCCTTATTGCTTCGTTTTATTGGATGCTTGTCTTCCCTTCTCTGTTCCTTCCGAGTCTCCGGCTACGCCTTTCGAGCAGCGTCTCGTTCCACCATTGCAGAGACTCTCGCTGGATGATCCATGGCGGGCCTTCCCATTCCTCGTCGAGGCCTACTTGCCCCCCTCCTTGGATGCCAATTGGTCGAGCCTCTATGTGAGGGCGAGCTTAGTACCAGTTGGAGGTGTGGCTTGAGGACAGAGAGGCGCGAGGGGGCGGAGCCTCGTGCTGTGGGGTGTAGCCACATGAGAGGTGGGCAGGGTCAGAGGCACCCCATACACTCACCACGATACACAACACCATATATATTGAAAAAGAAATACATATATGTAACATATACAATATAATTTTAGGTGTGTGTATGTAATATATATATATATATCTATAATATATATATTATATATATACATCTAATTGATACATTGATAGTTAAAGTAAAATACATACATACATACCTCCCATATTTATATAGACAGATAGATTCGGTAGATAAATAGATAGTATATATTTTCACACATATGTTGTGTGTGTAATAGGTCAGTGTGTGTATATATGTATGTATGTATATTATATCCATTTATTTATTTATCTATTTATAATTTGCATGTGTTTCTGTGTGTATAACGTATGCTATATTTGTATAAGTTTATATGTCCACTGAGATATTGTTTATCTACCTACCTTCCTACCTTACACTTCTTCTACTTACCTACGTATCTACCTATCTAGTTATCTAACTACCTATCTACGTACCTACCTACTTATCTGTTCTATCTATCACCAATCCCATCTTTCTTTGCTAGTCAGCCTTCTCACCGGCCCTCTATCTATTTTGTGTATCTACCTGCCTAGTATGCTTGGTTAGGTTTTAAGTTACGTTGGTTTCATTGCGTTTTGTATTTACGTAGGATAGATTTTTGAATAGGTTAAATTTGGTTAGATTACGGTTCGTTTACGTAATAGTTAGTTTAGGTTTAGGTTTAGTTTTATATAAGTTAGGTAGGTTGGCCTGTTTAGGTAGATGACGTTCTGGTGGATAGATTGGTTAATTTTATGTAGCCATAGGTTTCGTTGTTTAGATACGTTAGGTTAGTTAAGTTTATTAAATTTAGTTAGGTTGATTTTGGTTAAGGCTAGGTTAGGTTTAGTTATCTTCGGTTGTATAGATTAGAATCAGGTTTAGGTATTTTGTCCTGTTATGTTAGGTTGGATTAGGTTTTAATAGGATTTGGGTTTTTTTTTTTATTTATGTTATGTTTCCGTTATATTATGTTCGTTTAGGGATTTTAGGTTAGGTTTCCGTTAAGTTTAATTTATTTTAGCTTAGAGAAGGTTTTAGTTACGTTATGTTGTGTTTATGTAGTTAGGGTTTCGTTAGGTAGATGATCTATTAGGTTAGTATGGACTAGGTTAGTTTTTAGTTATATTAGGGTACTCGTAGGTGTTTAGGGTTTGGTCTAGTTTTAGTTTAAGTTAAAATGGGTTTAAGGTTTAGTTTCCTTAGATAAGTCTAAGTTAAAATTCGATTTGGTTTAGTTAGGTATGATATATTGGTACGCTAGAATATTTTACCTTTACTTCCGATAGCTTAGGTTTAGTTTTGGGCTAGTTTTGCTTCGATTTAGTTCGTTTCAGTGAGATTAGTTTAGTTAGGCACGGTTAGGTTAGATTATTTTAGGCTATCAGGTTAGGTTAGTTTTTATATATACTTTAAATAGGTTAGTTTAGGTCTAGAGGTCTCCTGGACGCAAGAACGCAAGATTCAGGACTTTGGGGGCCTGTTTAGGGGAACCCGTCCAGTCGATCCATCTGCGGCGAGACGTTAAAGTTACAGAAAGTTTTTTACATCCTTGGTATCGTAGTCCATATCCTCTGGGTTGTCAGTGGCCAGGAAGTTGTAAACGGATTGGTCTGCAACAGGAGCCATGAACTCGATCAACAAGACCTTTGGGATGTCGTACCTATGAAAGGACCACGCTGCGTGTCCTTCAAGGCCTTGAATACTGCCAGTTGTGCTCAATAGAAGCGAAACCTGGACGCTATCCGTGCTTGGAGTCCTCGCCTTGATGCCTTTTGTAAACAAGTTCCTTTCGCACAGGTCCTGGGTAACAGTTTTGGCAGGACAGCGTGTCCCAACCGCGGGTTACACCCGTGGAGACGGGCAATGGGATTTTGTTACTTGCATACTCCGGATCGCCAACTCATGCTATATGGTTCACCT
>NW_023642155.1:167877-190299 GCF_015228065.2 Penaeus monodon
TATACATCTGTGTATAAAACATCATCTATATATTCATCTGTATATATATATATATAATATATATATATGTGGTGTGTGTGTGTGTGTGTGTGTGTGTGTGTATCACGTATGTGTCTGTTTGTGCATATCTATGTATATATCTCTATCTCTATCTATACATATACAGATATGTATACATATATATACATATTATGTGTGGGGGTGTTTTATATATGTGTGTGGTGTGTGTGTTTCTGTGTATGTGTATATGTATTTGTATATAGTGGTATATTATATATATATTTTTCTATATATAATAATATATATATATAGTATATATAATATATAATAATATATGGTGTTGTGTGTGATATATATATATATTATATAATATTATATATATATATATATATATATATTTAGTGTGTGATATTTGTGTGTGTGTGTGTTGTGTGTATAGGTGTGTTTGTGGTATATATATGTATATATATATTTTTTTCTAATGTATATTTTATATATATATATTATATATTTTATATATGTTATGTATGTATATTATATAATTATATATTATATATATATATACTTATATCTATCATATATATATATTAATCTATATAATATATATATATTATATTATATATATATATTATAAATATATTATACATAATATATATTGTATATATTATATCATATATATATAACCATAGAAAAAAATATATATATATATATATACAGATTATACACACACACACACACCACACCACACACACACACACACACACCCCACACACACAATATATATTATATATATTATATATATTATATAATTATATATATGTATATATATACATACATATATATATATATAACCATAGAAAAAAATATATATATACATATTATACACGCACGCACAGAAGCACATTTAATTACGTTTTTAGGTTCGATTGGGTGTAGTTAGGTTAAGTTGGATTAGTTTAGGTTAGGTTAGGCTTAATTCGTTTTTTTTTTTTTTTAGGTTATTTAAGGTAGATTAAGTTTAGTTAGAGCAAATTAGATTTGATTAAATTAGGTTAAATTACGTTAGGTTTAATTATGTTAAGTACCTTACCAAAACTAAACCCAATTTACCTTAATCTAACCTAACCGATACCTAACCTAACCTAACTAAACACAATCTAACCCAACCTAAAAACATAAATAACTAAACCTAAACTAATCTAACTTAACCTAAATTAATTAAAGTTAACCTAACCTATTTAAGTATATAACTAACCCTAACCTGATAAGCCTAAAATAATCTAACCTAACCGTGCCTAACTAAACCTAATCTCACTGAAACGAACTAAATCTAAGCAAAACTAGCCCAAAACTAACCTAAGCTATCTGAAGTAAAGGTAAAATATTCTAGCGTAACAATCTATCATACCCTAACTAAACCAAATCGAATTTAACTTAAGCTTATCTAAAGAAACTAAACCTAACCCATCTTAACTTAAACTAACCTAACCAAACCAAACCCTTCTATACCCTAATATAACTAAACCTAACCTAGTCCATACTAACCTAATTAGATCAATCTAACCTAACGAAACCTAATCTAACATAACACAACATAACGTAACTAAACCTTCTCTAATCTAAATAAATTAACTTAACGAAACCTAACCTAACAATCCCTAAACTAACATAATATAACGGAACATAACATAAATAAACCTAATCTATTAAAACCTAATCCAACATAACATAACAGGACAAAATACCTAAACCTATTCTAATCTAATACAACCGAAGATAACTAAACCTAACCTAGCCTAACCAAATCTAACCTAACTAAACTTAATATAACCTTAACTAACCTAACGTATCCTAAACCAACGAAACCTATGCTAACATAAAATAACATAATCTATCCCACCTAAACGTCATCTAACCTAAACAAGGCCAACCTACCTAACTTATATAAAACTAACCTAACCTAACCTAACTATACGTAACGAAACGTAACCTAACCAAATTTAACCTATTCAAATCTATCCTAACGTAATATAACAAAACGCAATGAAACCAAACGTAACTTAACCTAACTAAGATACTAGGCAGGTAGATACACAAATAGATAGATGGGCCGGTGAGAAGGCTGACTAGCAAGAAAGATGGGTAGGTTGATAGATAGACAGATACGTAGGTAGGTACGTAGGTAGGTAGTAGATAACTAGATAGGTAGATATGTAGGTAAGTAGATAGAAGTGTAGGTAGGAAGGTAGATAGATAACCAATTATCTAAGTGGACATATAAATTATACAAATATACATACTTATACACACAGAAACACATGCAAATATAAATAGATAAATAAATAAATGGATATATATATATATACATACATACATATATACACCTGTATCAATGTATATATATATATATATACATACACACACACTAATATATATGTATATGTACATATATGTATATATTTGTTTTCATATATATGTGTGTGTATGTGTGTGAGTGTATGTGTGCCTCTGACCCTGCCCACCTCTCATGCTGGCTACACCCCCAACAGCACGAGGCTCCGCCCCCTCGGCGCCTCTCGGGGCTTCGCCTTATTGCTAAATGCATCAAGAACCGCCACAAGTGACTCCAAGGACTCAGATAGGATGGCAACATCGTCGGCAAAGTCAAGGTCTGAGACCTTGATATTGCCTAGTGTTGCTCCACACTGACTTTGGCTAGTAGCTCTGCCCATTATCCAGTCCATACAGGTGTTGAAAAGTGTTGGTGCAAGGACACAGCCTTGCCTCACCCCTGAATTAGCAGGGAAGAAGTTCGACATACCCCCATCACACTTTACAGCACTTTCAGTACCAGTATAGAGGCTTGCTATCAGGCCAATAATCTGTGTCGGAATTCCCCTGAGCCTCAGGATCTCCCAAAGCGATTCCCGATGCACCGAGTCAAATGACTTCTTGAGGTCAATGTAGGTTGCAAGCAACCACGACTAAACTCACGACGGCGTTCCACAATTACTCGACATACCCCATCACACTTTACAGCACTTTCAGTACCAGTATAGAGGCTTGCTATCAGGCCAATAATCTGTGTTCGGAATTCCCCTGAGCCTCAAGATCTCCCAAAGCGATTCCCGATGCACCGAGTCAAATGACTTCTTGAGGTCAATGTAGGTTGCAAGCAACCCACGACTAAACTCACGACGGCGTTCCACAATTACTCGAAGAGCTAGTATACGGTCTATCCAGACTGCTCCGGATAGACCGTATTTGTTTTCATATATATGTGTGTGTATGTGTGTGAGTGTATGTGTGCCTCTGACCCTGCCCACCTCTCATGCTGGCTACACCCCCAACAGCACGAGGCTCCGCCCCCTCGGCGCCTCTCGGGGCTTCGCCTTATTGCTAAATGCATCAAGAACCGCCACAAGTGACTCCAAGGACTCAGATAGGATGGCAACATCGTCGGCAAAGTCAAGGTCTGAGACCTTGATATTGCCTAGTGTTGCTCCACACTGACTTTGGCTAGTAGCTCTGCCCATTATCCAGTCCATACAGGTGTTGAAAAGTGTTGGTGCAAGGGGACACAGCCTTGCCTCCCCCCTGAATTAGCAGGAAGATTTCGACATACCCCCCTCACTTTTTACAGCATTTTCATACCAGTATAGAGGCTTGCTATAGGCCAAAATCGTGTGGGGAAATTTCCCCTGAGCCTCAGGACTCCAAAACATTTCCGATGCCCCCGAGTCAAAGACTTTTGGGTAAATGAGTTGCAAGCAACCCACACAAAAACTCACGACGGCGTTCCACAATTACTCGAACAACCCCCATAACTTTACAGCACTTTCAGTACCAGTATAGAGGCTTGCATCAGGCCAATAATCTGGTGGAATTCCCCTGAGCCTCAAGATCCCCCAAAAGCGATCCCGATGCACGAGTCAAAGACTTCTTGAGGTCAAGTGGGTTGCAAGAAACCCCACACTAAACTCAGAGGGCGTTCCAAATTACCGAAGGTAGTATAGGGTTATCCAGACTGCTCGGTCTCTGATGCCTCAGTAGGGGTTCGGACCCTTTTTCGAAGAATGTGAGCGAGAACCTTGCCTGGTATGCTGAGCATGTAATCCCAGGGGTATTTGTACAGTCCCAAAGACCCCCTTTTTCCCCTTCCAGAGAGGGAGACCATGCTCTCAGCAGGTCAGGGGAATGGTACTAGACTCCCAGAGGGCAGTAGGACGTATGAGGCCCCCCGAGCCATAGGTTCACCCCCATCCTTTACAGTCGCAGGGTATCACATATGCCTGCAGTTTTCCCCACTCTTATTTGGAAACGCCACCTAACCTCTGTTAGGGTAGGAGGTTCCTAGCTGAGGGGTGGGCTGGCACGGGCACTGAGACATCGCTTGCATCCAAGCTAACTTTTGGGGGTTACCTGGTACAACTGTAAAAATACTCAGCCCAACTTTCGAGCCCCAACATGATCTGAGATGACCCGTCCACCCGCTGATTGAACTGCAGTTTTGGGGGAAGGCTTAGAGTTCAGTTTTCTAGGGCTTGGGAGGCAGGGCGAGGTATTTTCCAAGAAATGGCCTTCGCCCTCCTCAGCAAGATTCCCGATGAAATGTCCTTTTCCATTCCAGCAGTGTCCCAGCCCTAGCACCTGGGAAAGACCAAGACCTAATTCCCCTTCAGCCCCAGCCTTTTCGACAGCCAGTGGGCCTAATGTCTCAGGGAGATGGAGTTCTGTTTGTCCTCGGCGTAAGCAATGGACTACGAGCTGCTTCGGTGTTTCCGCTTGAAAAGTCCCACAGGAACTGGGTCCCCAGGTTGCTGATTCTGTGAATCGGTCAGAGACTGCCAAAGGGAAACCCCGGGCACATCCTCTCCCTTTGTTGTCCAGATGAAAACCCCTCCCCCCCGGTTTCCCCAAATTTTTCGGACGTTGCCAGGGGTCTTTCTGGGGGGAGGAGGACTGGAGAGGCCCCCCCCCCATGCCGCCCCATTACCCCCAGGGTGGCTAGGGGGCAAAGGGTTGGTCCCGGGGCCGAGCGTTCTAACGCGGTGGGCCCCTAGCTCCGTACCTTGGGCCTCCATGCTCCGAGATCCCCCCGAAAACCTGGGACCAAAGGTGCCCGTTAAAACCCCTGGGTTTTGGCCACGAGGAGGACTACAGAAGTCTTTTATGAGGGGGGAGCTTGACCTGGGAGGGGAACTCAGCAGAAACTGCTACCTTTTAGCATTGAGCTACCCAGGCATGCAAGACTTAACACTATCGAGGCTACCACACCATCGCTTACACACCCTGCGGTGAAGCACCCACCCACATAATTTTTATATATATTTATAGATATATATATTTATAATAATATATAATTTTAAATAAATAAATATACATATAATATAACATTTATATATAAATATGTTATATATAAATGTAATATACACATCTATCTCTAATTTATCTATAATATATATAAAATTTTATATATACCCAATACATATATATATATATAATATATATATATAATATATATATATATTAATAAAATTTACTCCTCCTCCCTTAGTCTGTCCCCAAAACACCCTTCCCCAGCGTTTCCAATTTTCGTGACGTTGCCAGTGGGTCTTTTGGGGGGGGGAGGGTGGAGAGGCCCCCCCCCCCATGCCCCCCCTTACCCCAGGGGGGAGGGGGGAGGGGTTGGTAGGGCCCGAGGGATCACACGCCGGTTGGGGGAAGCTCCGTCCCCCCGGGGCCTCCTACTGCTCCAGTCCCCCACAAATTAGCCGGGACCACAAGGTGCCCGTTACCCATGGGTGGGCCCCGAGGAGCACTACAGAAGTCTTTATGGGGGGGAGAGGCTCTGGGACCTGGGAGGGGAGACTCTGCAGAAATGTACCTTTTTCGCATTTAGTACCCAGGAAACAAGCACTTTAAAACTATTAGGCTACCACACCATCGCTTACATCACCAGCGCGTGAAGCCCCACCCCCACACACCACAACACAATATATATTATAATATATATATAAATTTTATATTATATAATATATATATATAATATATATATAAATATATATAAATATATACATATATATTACTTTAATATAAAAAATATGTAATATATAAATGTATAATTTCACATCTATCTTTTTTTTCTATAATTTATTATACAAATTCCCTTTTTTATTTTTTTTTATTAATTTTTATTTTATGTAAAATCAGAGATGTGTGTTATTACATTTTTACATTATTAATATTACACACACACAAAACACACAACACACACACAAACACACACACACACACACACACACACACCATATATATAATATATATTATATAATATAAATATAAATAATTTTGGGGTATATAAATATATAAAATAATATAAATATATCATTATAAAAATATAAAATATATAATATTATATATTATATAAAATTATATATTTTATATTTTATAAAGTTTATTATATATATTTTATATTATATATATATATATATATATATATTTATATAGATATATATATTATATATATATAGATATATAGATATCTATAATATATATGTTATTATGTAAATGTATATATATTACATCTATCTCCATGTTTATCTATAATATATATATACATATATTTAATATATATATAGGATAATATATATGATATATATATATATCGATATATATTATATATATGTATATATATAGATATGTCTATTATATTAATGATATATAGAAGATAGATGTGTATATATACATTCCTTATATACTATATGGTATATAAACATAGTAGATATAATATAATGTGTGTATGTATATATAAGATATATATATATATATATATATATATATTATATATATCTTATATATATATATATATAATATGTATTATACATATGTATATTATAATCTATTTCTATTTTTTTCTAGTGTATATAATATATATATATATATCTATATATATATAGTATTATATAGATAGATAGATAGATTAGTAGATCGATCGCATCGATATTATATATGTGTGTTTGTCTTATTTATATATATTTATCTCTATATTACTCTATATATATATATATATATATATATATATTATATTATAAATTGTGTATAAACACATCATCTCTATTTCATCTGTAATATATATATAGTACATATATATATGATATATATATATATCTATATATGATATATATTAATATTATATTGTGTGTGTGTGTGTGTGTGTGTGTGTGTGGTGTATCACGTATGTGGTTCTGTTGGTGCATATCTATGTATATATCTCTATCTCTATATATACAGATACAGATATGTAGTACATATATATACATATTATGTGTGGGGGTGTTTTTATATATGTGTGTGTGTGTGTGTGTTTTCTGTGTATGTGTATATGGATTTGTTATATATGTTGGTTATTATATATATTATTGTTTTCTATATATAAGGAGTATATATTTATATATAATAGATATATATATATCTATATATATATGTGTTTGTGTGTATATATATATATTATATAAATATCTATATATATATTATTATATATATGTGTGTGTGTGTGTGTGTGTGTGTGTGGTGTGGGTGTGTGTGGTGTGGTGTTGTGTGTGTGGTGTAATATGTATATATATATTTTTTTTCTAATGGTTATATATTATTTATATATATATCTATATACTATATATATGTATATATAATATATATATCTATATCTTCTTATATACTATATATATATATATATATATATATATTATAGATATTGTTATATATATTTCCTCTATATATCTTCTCTATATCTCTATATCTCTATAGATATATATATAATATTATGTATGGTTTTTATATATATACGAGCTATATCTATCTATCTAATGTATCTATGTTGGTATTTCTTTCTCTCTCTAATCTCTCTCCTCCTCTCTCTATCTATATCTACTCTGTACTATATATCTCTAGCTATATCTCTCATATATCCATATCTATCTCATATAATCATCTCTATCTATCTCTATCTATCCCTATCTATCCCCCATCCCTATCTCTACTATATCTATCTATCCATATCTCGACCATATCGTATCTAGAATATAATATTTCATATATATCTTTATATATTTTCTCTTATCTGTTCTATCTCCCTCTCTATCTCTCCCCCTAAGCCCCCACAACTCCTATATCTTCCTATTCCCCCACACACCCACACCTACACCCCACACCCCCACCATCCACACACACACCACACACCACACACCTCTAGATATCTATCATATATATTAATATATTATTCTAGTTATATATACATCCATATTCTATATATACATATAAAAGCAAATATATTATACATATTCTACACTCCCCACAGAAGCACATTTAATTAAAACGGTTTTTAGGTTCGATTGGGTGTAAGTTAGGTTAAGTTGGGACTTATTTTTTAGTTTCGGTTAGGCTTATTTCGTTTTTTTTTTTTTTTAGGTTATTTAAGGTAGATTAAGTTCAGTTAGGCAAATTAGAGATTTGATTAAATGTATGTGGTTAATGACGTTAGGTTTAAATTATTTAAGTACTTACCAAACTAAACCCAATTTCCTTAGCTACCTAACCGATACCTAATCTAACCTAACTAACCAATCTAACCCACCTAAAAAATAAATACTAAACCTAAACTAATCCTAACTTAACCTAATTAATTAAAGTTAACCTAACCTATTTAAGTATATACTACCCTAACCTGAAACAGCCTAAAATAATCTAAACCCTACTACCGTGCCTAACTAAACCTACTCTCACTGAAACGAACTTAAATCTTAAGCAAAACTAGCCCAAAACTAACCTAGCTATCTTAAGTAGGGTAAATCTCTAGTTAACAATCTATCTACCTAACTAACCAAATCGAATTAACTTTAAGCTTTTCTAAAGACACTAACCTAACCCATTGAACTTAAACGACCTAACCAAACCAAACCCTTCTATACCCTAATATAACTAAACCTAACCTAGTCCATACTAACTCTATTAGATCAATCTAACCTAACGAAACCTATCTAACATAACACAACATAACGTAAACTAAAACCTTCTCTAATCTAATAAATTAACATTAACGAAACTAACCTAACATCCCTAAACTAACATAATATAACGGAACATACATAAATAACTAATCTATTAAAACTAATCCAACTATACATAACAAGGACAAAATACCTAACCTATTCTAATCTAATACAACCGAAGATAACTAAACCTCACCTAGCTACCAATCTAACCTAACTAAAACTTTAATATAACCTTAATACCTAACGTATCCTAAACAACGAAACCTATGCTACATAAATAGACCATATCTATCCCAACTAAACGTCAGCTACCTAAACAAGGCCAACTACCCTAACTTTATTAAACTAACCTAACCTAACCTAACTATACTAACGAAACGTAGTCTAACCAAATTTAACCTATTCAAATCTATCCTAACGTAATATAACAAACGCAATGAAAACCAACTAGACTTAACCAACTAAGATACTAGCAGTGATACACAAATGGATAGATGGGCGCGGTGAGAAGGCTGACTAGCAAGAAGATGGTATGTTGATAGATATACAGATACTAGGTAGGTACGGTAGGTAGGTAGTAGATAAATAGATAGGTAGATATGTGGTAGTAGATAGAAAGGTTGTAGGTGTAGGCAGGTAGATCGATACCAATTACTTAACTGGAACATAATAAATTATACAATATACATACTTTATAACACGGAAACACATGCAAATATAAATAATAATAAATAAATGGATAATATTTCTATACATACTCATTATACACCTGTATCAATGTATCATATTTTATATATATATATAATATATACTACCACACACTAATATATTGTGATATGTGACCATATATGTATATATTTGTTTTCATATAGATTTTTGTGTTATTGGCTGTGTGATGTATGTGTGCCTCTGACCTGCCCCCTCTCTGCTAGCTACCCCCACAGCAACGATGCCTCCGCCCCCTCGGCGCCTCTCGTGCTTCTCCTACTTGCTAAAGCTCAAGAACCGCCAAAAGTGACTCCAAGGACTCAGATAGGATGGCAACATCGTCGGCAAAGTCAAGGTCTGAGACCTTGATCTTTTAATAGTGTTTGCTCCACCCTGACTTTGGCTAGTAGCTCTGCCCATATCCAGTCCATACAGGTGTTGAAAAGTGTTGGTGCAAGGACACAGCCTGCCTCCCCTGAATTAGCAGGGAAGAAGTTCGACATACACCCCATCACACTTTACAGCACTTTTCAGTACCAGTATAGATGCTTGCTACAGGCCAAATCTGTGTCGGAATTCCCTGAGTCCTCATGATCTCCCAAAGCGATTCCCGATGCACCGAGTCAATGACGTTCTTGAGGTCAATTGGGTAAAGGTTGCAACAACCCCGACTAAACTCAGCGGCGTCCACAATTACCGAACATACCCCCACACACTTTACGAGCAACTTCAGTACCAGAATAGAGGCTTGACTATCAGGCCAATACTCTGTGTCGGGAAATTTACCCCTGAGCCTCAAATCTCTCTCCCAAAGCGATTTCCCGATGCAGACCGAGTTCAAATGACTTCTTGAGGTCAATGTAGGTTGCAAGCGCCCGACACACTTAACTCACGACGGCGTTTCCACATTACTCGCAGAGCTAGTATAAACGGTCATCCAGCCTGCTCGGTCCCTCTGATGCCTCAGTAGGTGTTGCGGATCCGTTTTCAGAAGAATGTGAGCGATAACTTTCCTGGTATGTGCAGTGTATGCCAGGTAGTTTTCTACAGTCCCAAAGATCCCTTTGTCCCCGTCAGAGGGGATGACGCAATGCCTCTCGAGCAGGTCAGGGGAATGGTAACTAGACTGCGCAGAATGGCAGAGTCAGGACTGTAGCAGCCCCGGCCATAGGTTCCCACTGGGGCCTCATTCACCCCCCATCCTTTCAGGCAGTTCAGGCATTGGATATCACATATGCCTGCAGCTTTCCCACTCTTCAGCTTGGAAATCGCCAGCCTAACCTCTGTTAGGGTAGAGGTTCCTAGCCTGATGGGTGGGTCTGGCACAGGCACTGAGACAATCGCTTGCATCCAACTAACTGTTGAGGGTCTACCTGGTATCAACTGTTGCAAAATACTCAGCCCAACGTTCACTAGCCCCACATGATCTGAGATGATCCGTCCATTCCGCCTGATTGAACTGCAGTCCCATCTGTGAGGAAGCTTAGAGTTCATTTTCTCAGGGCTTGGTAGGCTGGGCGAAGGTCTTTACCCATAAATGGCCTTCCGCCCTCCTCACGCAAGATTCCTGATGAACTGTTCCTTGTCCATTCTCGCAGTGTCCGACCCTACGCTCCATGGAAACGCCGCAAGACATAATTCCCATTCAGCCGAGCCTTGAGACATGGCTTCGTGGCCTCTAATTGTCTCTCCAGGGAGATGGAGTTCCTGTTCTTTGTCCTCGGGTGGTAAGCCCATTTACTGCCTGAGCTGCTTCGGTTTACTCGCTTGAAAAGCTCCCACAGAGAAACTGGGGTCCGTTCAGGTTGCTGAATTTTCTGTGAATCGGTCAGAGACTGCCATGGTAAACCCACGGCACACCCTCCTCCCTAGTCTGTCCAGATGAAACCCCCTTCCCCCGCCGTTTTCCCAATTATTCTGACGTGCCAGTGGTCTTTCTGGGGGGAGGAGGACTGGAGAGGCCCCCCCCCCCTGCCGCCCCCATTTACCCCTGGTTGGCTAGGGTGCAGGAGTTGGTAAGGATGCCAGGCGTATCTACAACGCCGTGGCAATAAGCTCCGTACCACCCCACCCATCTGGGGCCTCCTACTGCTCCGAATCCCCCACAGAATTAGCCTGGGACCACAAGGTGTGCCCAGTTACCCATGGGTGGCCACGAGGAGGCACTACAGAATTCTTGATAAGGGAGAGGCTCTGACCTGGCAGGGGAGACTCTGCAGAGCTGCTACCTTTTACAGCATTGAGCTACCCCGGCATGCAAGCACTTAAACAACTTCTAGGCTACCACAAACCATCGCTTCCACATCACCATGCGCGTGAAGCACCCACCCACATATACACATATATTATATATAATTATTATATTAATTTTATATAGATATATATAGTATATATATATATATATATATATGTGGGGGGTGCTTCACGGCAGGGTGATGTGACGCGATGGTGTGGTAGCCTAGATAGTGTTTAAGTGCTTGGCATGCCTGGGTGCTCAATGTTAAAGGTAGCAGCTTCGGCATGAAGTCCTCCCCTGCCATGTCAGAGCCTCTCCCTTATCAAACTTCGTAGTGCCTCCTCGTGGCCACCCATGGTTAACTGGGCACCTTGTGGTCCCATGCTAATTCTGTGTGGGATCTCGGAGCAGTAGAGGCCCCGAGGGTACGGAGCTATGGCCACCGGCGTGGTAATACGCTCTGGCTCCGTACGCAACTCTGCCCCTAGCCCCCAGGGGTATGGGGCGGCATGGGGGGGTGGGCCTCCCGTCCTCCTCCCTCCAGCAAGACCCCTGGCAACGTCACGAATAATTGGAAACGCTGGGGGAAGGTGTTTCATCTTGGACAGACTAAGGGAGGAGGCGTGGCCCGTGGGTTTAACCATGGCAGTCTCTGACCGATTCACAAGAACGTCACAACCTGACGGACCCAGTTGCTCTGTGGGAGCTTTTCAAGGCGAGTAACACTTCGAAGCAGCTCAGTAGTCCATTGGCTTACACCCGGGACACATACAGAACTCCATCTCCCTGGGACATTAGAGGCCACTGGGAAGCATGCGCAAGGCTCTGCGGATGGGAATTAGGTCTTGCGTCGTTCCATGGTGCGTAGGGCTCGGACAATGCGGAGAATGGACAAGGAACAGTTCATCAGGAATCTTGCTGATGAGGGCGAAGGCCATTTCTGGTAAATCCTTCGCCTGCCTACCAACCCTGAAGAAAACTGACTCTAGCCTTCCTCACAGATGACTGCAGTTCAATCGCGGATGACGGATCATCCAGATCTGTTGGTGCTCGTGAACGTTGGCTGAGTATTTTTGAACAGTTGTACGCAGGTATACACTCAACATTAGCTTGGATGCAAGCGTTCCTCAGTGCCTGTGCCAGACCCCACCCATCAGCTAGGAACCATCCTACCCAAAGAGGTTAGGGCCCCTGTCGATTTCCAAGCTGAAGATTGGAAAGCCTGCAGGCATATGTGATTATACCACTGCTGAACTGCTAAGGATGGGGGAACCTATGGCTCGGGCCTGCATACCGTCCTGACGGCCATCTGGCAGTCTAGTACCATTCCCCCTGACTGCTGAGAGGCATGGTTCATCCGCTCCTCTGGAAGGGAAAGGATCTTTGTTACTGTAGCAACTACCGTGGCATTACACTGCTCAGCACAACGTACCAGGCAAGGTTCTCGCTCACCATTCTTCTGAAACGGATCCGCAACCACCCTACTGAGGCATCAGAGACCGGAGCAGTCTGGATAGCCGTACTAGCTCTTCGAGTATTGTGGAACGCCCCCGTCGTGAGGTTAGTCGTGGGTTTTGCTTGCAACCTACATTGACCTCAAGAAGTCTTTGACTCGGTGCATCGGGAATGCTTGGGAGATCTTGAGGCTCAGGGGAATTCATACACGATTATTGGCCTGATACAAGCCTCTATTCTGGTACTGAAAAGTGCTGTAAAGTGTGATGGGGGTAATGTTTCGAGTAATTGTGGAACGCGTCGTGGAGTTTTAGTTCTTGTTGCTTGCAACCTAACATTGACCTCAAGAAGTCATTTGACTCGGTGCATCGGAATCGCTTTTGGGAGATCCTGAGGCTCAGGGGAATTTCCGACAACAGAATTATTTGCCTGATAGCAGCCTCCTACTGGTACTAAGGCTTAAGTGTGTGGGGGTATGTCGAACTTCTTCCCTGCTAGTTCAGGGGTGAGGCCAAGGCTGTGTCCGTGCACCAACACTTTTCACAACTTGTATGGCCTGGATAATGGCAGAGCTAACTAGCCCAAGTCAGTGTGGAGCACACTAGGCAATATCAAGGTCTCGACCTTGACTTTGCCGACGATGTTGCCATCCATCTGAGTCCTTGGGTCCAACTTGTGGCGGGTTTCTTGATGCATTTACATAATGCGAAGCCCCAGAGGCGCCGAGGGGGCGGAGCCTCGTGCTGTTGGGGGTGTAGCTGCATGAGAGGTGGGCATGGTCAGAGCACACATACACCTCACACCATACACACACTATATATGAAAACATATATCATATATGTAACATATACTATTATAGTATTAGTGTGTGTGGTAAATGTATATATATATATATAGATATTATATACTTGATACAGTTGTATATAATGTATGTATGTATATCTCTATCTATCCATTTATTTATTTATCTATTTATATTTTGCATGTGTTTCTGTGTGTATACGTGTGTAATTTGTATATTTATATGTAACCAGTTAGATAATTGGTTATCTATTACCTTCCTACCTACACGTCTATCTACTTACCTACATATCGACCTATCTAGTTATCTACTACCTACCTCGTCCTACCTAAGTATCTGTCTATCTATCAACCTAAGCCATCTTTCTTGGCTAGGTCAGCTTCTCACGGCCCATCTATCTATTTGTGTATCTACCTGCCTAGTATCTTAGTTAGGTTAAGTTAGTTTGGTTTCATTGCGTTTTGTTATTTACTAGGATAGATTTGAATTGTTTAAATTTGGGTTCGATTACGTTTCGTTACGTATAGTTAGGTTAGTGTAGGTTAGTTTTATATAGTTGGTAGGTTGGCCTTGTTTAGGTTATTTGACGTTTTAGTTGGAATGATTATGTTATTTTATGTTAGCGAGGTTTTCGGTTGTTATGATACTTTATGTTCGTTAATGTTGATTATTGAAGTTTAGTTAGGTTAGATTTGGTTAGGCTAGGTTAGGTTTAGTTATCTTCGGTTGTATTAGATTAGATGGTTTAGGTATTTTGTCCTGTTTATGTTAGGTTGGATTAGGTTTTAATAGATTAGTTTATTTATGTTTCTGTTCCGTTATATTATGTTATTTTCTGGATTGTTAGGTTAGGTTTCGTTAAGTTAATTTATTTAGATTTAGGAATTTTAGTTACGTCTGTTTTGTTATGGTAGATTAGGTTTCGTTAGGTTTAGATTTGATCTAATTACGGTTAGTCATGGCTAGGTTAGTTTAGTTATATTAGTGTATAGAGGGTTTGTTTAGTTGGTTATTTTAGTTAAATGGTTATGTTTGTTTTCTTTAGATAAGCTTAAGTTAAATCGTTTGGTTTAGTTTAGGGTATATCGATTGTTACACTAGAATATTGACCTCTACTTCAGATAGCTAGGTTATTTTTGGGCTAGTTTTTCTTAGTTTAGTTCGTTTTCAGTGAGATTATTTTTAAGTTTAGGACGTTAGGTTAGATTTATTTTAGGCTTATCAGGTTAGGGTTAGTTATATACTTACTAGGTTAGGTTTACTTAATTATTTAGAGTTTAATTAGATTCGTTTAGTTTAGTTTATTTATGTTTTTTAGGTTGGGTTCGACTTGTGTTTAGTTATGTTTAGATTAGTATCGGTTGTTAGATTAGGTAAATTGGGTTTTAGTTTGGTAAGGTACTTACATAATTAACTCCTAACGTAATTTAACCTATTTAATCAAATCTAATTTTGCTCTAACTGAACTTAACTACCTTATAACCTAATAAAACAAAAAAACGACATTAAGCCTAACCTAACCTAATAATCCAACTTAACCTTAACTACACCACTCGAACCTAAAACGTAATTAAATGTGCTTCTGTGCGTGCGTGTATATATTATATATATATTTTTTTTTGTATGGTTATATATATTATATTATGTATATATATACATATATTAAATTATATAATATATATATATAATATTTATATATATACACTAGTGTGTGTGTGTGTGTGTGTTTGTGTTGTGTGTGTGTGTGTGTGTATGTGTGTGGTGTGTGTATAATAGTATATATAATATATATTTTTTTTTTCTATGGGTAGATATATAATTTTAGTATATACCTATATATATATACATATATACATATATATATATATATAGTATATATATATATAATATATATGTAGATATAATTATATAATATATTAGAGATATGTAAGGGTTTAATTAGTTTATATATATATATATATATTGATATCTCTACATATCAATATAATTATGTCTATAAGATATATATATAATATATATATATACATATATATATATATATATTATGGATATATATATGATATATATATAGATTACATATAGATATCCATATATCTCTATATATATTATATATATATAAATATATATATATATATATTACATATATATATATATATATATATATACTATATATATATATAATAATATATAGATAGATATATAACCATAGAAAAAAAGTATTATCTATACCTATTACATCACACACACACACACCACACACACACACACACACAACACACACACACACCACACATATGCTATACTATATATATATATATATATATATATATATATATTATACACACACACACTATATTCTCATATATATATTATATATTATATAGATATATATATATATATAGAAAAAAAATATAATATATAATATAACACAAATACAATACATAACCAGACACAGAAACCACACACACCACCATATATAAAAACACCCCCACACATAATATGTTATATATGTATACATCTCTTGATATGTATATATAGAGATAGAGATATATACATCGATCTGCCAAACAGACACATACTGATAACCACACACACACCCACAACACACACACACATATATATTTTATAATATATATATATAATAATATATAATATAATATATATCTATGTATATATAAATAACAGATGATATAGAGAAGATGTGTTTTATACACATCTATATATAGAAACTATTATATATATATATATATATATATATATATTATATATATATATATATATACACTAGAAAAAATAGAATAGATTTAAATATACATATTATATACTATATATATTATAATCTAATATATATATATATCTATATATATATATATTATTAATATTATATAGATAGATATAATACATTACACACATTAATTTATATTTACATATGTTTTATATATATATGTATATATGGCATGTATATAAGTCCACATCTATCTCTATATTTCTCTATAAATATATATTATACATATCTAAATATACATAGATTATATATATATATACTATATCTATATATATAATAATATATATATAGATATATTATATATGTATATCATATAGTTATAGACTAACTGGAGATGATGTATATATATAACATTTTATCTACATACATATAATATAGATATTATATAGTATATCTAATCGTATATATACTACTATATATATCCTATCTATATTCTATCTACAATATCATAATATCTATATATATATAATCTAATATATATATTATATATATATATTACCATTTTATATGTATACATATATATACTAATATACATATATCTGTACATGTATCTATATATTATATAAGCTCTCTATATCTTATATCTCTCTATATCTATATATTAGTATATATATGTAATATATATTTTTATAATTATATATTATATATATATATATCTATATATCTATACTCCACATATATATTTATCAAATCCATTTATATTTTATTTTAGTCTTTGTGTTTTGTGTCTATGATATATAGATATATAGTATATATATATTAATTCTATATATATATATATATATATAATATATATATATATTCTATATATGTCTGTACTTATATATATATATTATCTATATATATATAAGATGTATCTATACCCAACTATCTCTATATTGATCTATAATATATGCATAGATATATAATATTATATATATATATATAGATATATATATATATATATATATATATATATATAATATATATATATATATAAACACACATACACAAATAGACCAAAAACACACACACTAGAAAAAATAAAAATAAATTGGATAAATATATTATTGTATATATATATATATATATTATATATATATATATATATTTCTATATATAATATATGAATGTGTATATATAATATAGATATCTATTATATATATAAGATATATAGATATTTTATATATATATATATACTTATAAATTTAAGGGGCCTTTTTTCTAGTGTGTGGGTTTGTGTCTTGTGTGGTGTCTTTGTATATATATATATAATATTATATATATATATATAGATTATATATATAGATATATAGATATAATGTATATATATATATATATATATATAGATATAGATATATATAGATAATAAAATATAGATATATATAAAACACACACACACACACATAGACACAAACACACACACTAGAAAAAAATAGAAAGAAATTATAAAATATATATATATATATATATATATATATATATATATACATATGAATGGCTATATATACAACAGATATATATATATATATATATATAGTAGATATATAAATATATAATATATATATATTTCTAATTTAATTTCCTTTTTTCTAGGTGTGTGGTTGTGTTATGTGTGCCTGTGTGTTTGTATATAATCTATATATAATATATATATAACATCTAGTATATATATAATATATAATACATATATATATATGTGTGTGTGTGTGTGTGTGTGGTGTGTGTGGGTGTGTGAGTGTGTGTGGTGTGTGTGTGTGTGTGTGTGTGTGTGTGTATATATATATGTATATCTAATATATATATATATATTATATATTATATATATATATATATGATGTATATACATATTATCTAAAATATAAATATAGATATATATATATATATATATATATATATACACATATAATACACATATGTATGTATTGTAGATTATATCTGATAGATAAATATAGCGATAAGATTATGTATATATACATTTATATTATAACATATATATCACATCATCATCATCAAGGGGATAACGCGACGGGGCGCATGGCCGCATCCACCTTCGCTTCCAGCTCGAGGATCTCGCGGCGAGGTCTCCAGGCAGGCACACGGCCGAATCTCTAATTCCTCGCGACAGGTCTCATCCACCCTCGCTCCAGCTACGAGGATCCCTCGCGGCGAGTCTACAGGCAGGCACACGGCCCATCTCTAAATTCCTCGCGACAGGTCTCATCGAGCTGCCGAAGCAATGATCTCCTAGGTAGTCCCACAGGTCTCCTCCACCCAGGCGGTGTCTTCGCAGAGAGACAACCTGGTGGGGCAGGGTCGTCCACATGGGAGACGAGACTAGGTGGGACAATATAGCTGGAGTGCGATCCCGGATTATGCAAGTACAAATCACATGCCCGTCTCACGGGTGTAAACCGCGGTGGGGACACGCTGTCCTGCCAAACTGTACCCATGGACCTTGGCTAAAGACTTGTTACAAAAGCATCAAGGCGAGGACTAGACACTGGAGAGCGTCCAGGTTTTGCTTCTCTTGAGCAAAAACTGGCAGTATCCAAGCTTGAAGACACGCAGTTTGTGCCTTTTTTTCATAGGTACCGACATCTCCAAAGGCTCGGTTGATCGAGTTCATGGCTCCTGTTGCCAGACCAATCCGTTTACTAACTTCCTGGCCTGACAACCCAGAGATATGGACTACGCTACCAAGGTATGTAAAACTTTCTGAACTTTAACGTCCTCGCCGCAAGCAGGATCGACGGAACGGGTTCCCTAAACAGCCCCAAAGTCCGAATGCTGTGGTCTTGGTCCAGGAGACCTCTAGACCTTAACCTAACCTATTTAAGTATATAAACTAACCCTAACCTGATAAGCCTAAAGTAATCTAAACCTAACCGTGCCCTAACTAAACCTTAATCTCACTGAAACGAACTAAATCTAAGGCAAAATAGCCCAAAAACTAACTAAGCTATTGAAGTAAAGGTAAAAATATTCTAGAGTAACAATCGATCATACACTAACTAAAACAAATCGACTTACTTAAGCTTAATCTAAGGAAAAAAACGAAAACCTAACCCATTTAAACTTAAACTAACTAACCAAAAACCAAACCCTTATTTTTCATCACCCTAATACTAACTAAACCTAACATAGTCCATACTAACCTAAAGATCAATCTAACCTAACGAAAACCTAATCTAACATAACACAAACTAACGTAACTAAACCTTCTCGAATCTAAATAAATGTAAACTTAACGAAACATCACCTAACAATCCCTAAACTAAACATATATAACGGAACAATAACATAATAAACCTAATCTATAAAACCAATCCAACATAAATAAACAGGACAAAACTAACACACTATTCTAAAATCTAATACAACCGAGAGAACTAAACCTAACCTAGCCTAACCAAATCTAACATAACTTAAACTTTAATATAACTTAACTAACCTAACGGTATCCTAAACAAAACGAAAACCTATGCTAACATAAAATAAACATAATCTATCCCACCTAAACGTCATCTACCTAAACAAGGCCAACCTACCTAACTTATATAAAAAAATAACTAACCTAACCTAAACTATACGTAACGAAAAACGTAATCTAACCAAATTTAACCTATTCAAACTATCCTAACGAAATAAACAAAAACTCAATGAACCTAACGTAACTAACACAAATAGCTAGATGGCCGGTGAGAAGGTGAATAGCAAGGAAAGAGGGTAGGTTGATAGATAGGACAGATACGTAGGGTAGGACGTAGATAGGTAGTAGATAACTAGATAGGTAAGATACGTAGGTAAAAGTATATACAAGGTAGGTAGGAAGGTAGGTAGATAAAACCACTATCTAACTGGAATAAAATTATACAAAAGACATACTTATACACACAGAACACATGCAAAAATAAAAGATAAATTAAATAAATGGCTATATATATATACATACATACATATATACACCACTTTTAACCATCTACACCCACACATACATATGTATCGAATAAAATATCTACCATCTATTTATCTACGGAATCTATCTGTCTACATAAATATGGGGAGTGTATGTATGTTGTATTTACTTTTAACTATAAATGTATCAATGTATATGTTATATATATTATAGATACATCATACTATATACATATACATATATATATTATATATATATATATATAATATACCTATCTTATATACATACACCACACTATATATCTGATAGGTACATATATGTATTTTTTGTTCATATATATGTGTGTGTGTATGTGTGTGAGTGTATGTGTGCCTCTGACACCTGCCCCACCTCTAAATCTGGCCGCACCCCCAACAGCAGGGCTCCGCCCCTCGGCGCCTCTCTTCCCTCAAGCCAACCCTCCAAACTGGACTAAGCTTCCGCCCCCATAAAGAGGGCTCGGCCAATGGCATTCCAGAGGATGGAGGGAAGGAGTGGGGGCTCGACGAGGGAAGGAGGGCCCCGCCATTGGATCATCCAGCGGGAGTCTTCTCCCATTGGCTGGAAAACGCTGGAACGAGGATGACTCGAGGAGGAAGGGGCCACCAAAACGGGGAAATAAGGAGGGGAAAAAGAAGAAGGAAAAGGGGAAGAAAAGCCGTTTCCAAAAAAAGACGAAGCAATAAGGGAAGAATGAGACAAAGAAAAAAAAAAGACGAAAGGGGAAAGAAAGCGATCCAAATAAAAGGAACAAAAAAGAAGAGAATAAAAATAAAATAAAAAAGGAAAGAATAAAGTTGAAAATAAGAAGAAAAAAAAAAAATATAATATTAAAAAATAATAATATATATATAAATATATAATAAATTAATATAATTATATTATAATTGTAAGAAAAAAAAAAAAAATACAAATAAAATACATAAAAAAGAAAAAAATAAAAATAAATTTGAAAAGAAAAAAAAAAAAAAAAAAAAAAAAAAATAAAAAACAGAATAAAAGGAAGAAAAATAAAAAATAGTAAAAATAAAAAAAAATAATTAAATAATAAAAAATAAAAGAAAAATAATGAAATCAATAAAAATAAAATTTAAAAAAGAAAAAAAAAATAAAAATTAAAAAAAAAAAAAAATAAAATTCAAAATATTTATAAAATGGATTGCAAAAAAAAAATAATTAAAAGAAAATTATTCATTTTTAATATGGGGAAAGGAATAAAAAAATTACTGTTAAAAAAAAAAAAAATCAATAAATAAAAAAAAAAAAAGAGGGAAAAATTTCATCAATCACATTAAAATTATAAAACACAAAGATTCAAATTATACAAAACAAAAAAATATCAATTTAATAAAAAAAAAATTGATTGGGTTTTTAAATAAAAAAGGTCAGGCAAACAAAAAAAAGATAAAAAAACCAATACGGGAAAGGGTTACATGGAAAAAGTAAAAT